>NC_056612.1:28325685-28510685 GCF_018340385.1 Cyprinus carpio | reverse complement strand
AATTTCCTACCATGAATATATCAAAACTTAATTTTTGATTAATAATATGCATTGCTAAGAACTTCATTTGAACAACTTTAAAGATGATTTTCTCAATATTGCACCCTCAGATTCCAGATCCTAACAAACCATACAACCATGAAGCTTATTCAGCTTTAATATGATATGTATATTTTTATCTTTTTTTTGATTTATCCTTATGATTGTGTTTTTTTTTTGGTGGTTGGTTTTGTTTGTTATGTGTGTTTGATATGAATGGAAATTTTACATGCAAATTGAAAATTATTTATTTAGTTCCTAATGTTTTTTTTTTTTTTTGATGTAAGGGAGGATAGTTTCCATCATTATCTTAATGCATTAGTGTGGGTTTGCTCTCTCACCGCTGTGATGAACGTGCTGCTCTGACTCTGCAGCTCCTGCTCTTTGTGGTAGAGGACGGAGGACGTGACTTTGGGTGGAGACGGGGACAGATACGAGCCTCCGTCACAGGTGTAGCTCTCCATCAGTAACACAGGATGATGCTGGACGCTCACGCCGTCACTCACTGCAGACACACAACACAACACTTACATCCACAGCAGCTCACTGCCCTCCTACAGAAACATTCATTATTTATATAGAATTCATTCAGATTGAAAAAAAAAAACTTTTATTCATAAAAATTTTTTTTAATTTATATAGATTTAATTTATTTTTAAAAATTTATAGTTATTTTCTTTATTTATTTTTTTTTAGTTTTTTTATTTTTATTTAAGAATTTATTCATTAAATTTATCAAAATTGACAATGTATTTATAGCAATTTACTTTATTAATTTATCAAAAACATTTAAAATTATATTCAGCAAGAATGCATAAAATTTATCAAAAGTGACTATTTATAGTAATTTACATTATTATTTTATTTTTACATTTAAAACTTTACTCAGCAAGAATGCATTAAATTGATAAAAAGTGACAGTAATTTATTTATTTATAGTAATTTACTTTATTATTTTATTTTTGAATAATTTTATTTAGCATGGACACATTAAAAATTGATCACAGTAATTGATTTTATTTTATTTACTTATATTTAAAATAAAAAGTACATTTATATTTAAAGTAATTTATATAATTGATTTATTTATTTTTAAAAATCCTTTTATTTCGCATTGGTGCATTAAATTGATCAAAAGTGACAGTAAAGACATTTATAATGTTACAAAAGATTTCTATTTCAAATAAATGCTGTTCTATTAAACGTTCTTCTCATCTGTGAATACTGAAAAACATTGATAATAATCAGAAATGTTTCTTGAGCAGAAAATCAGTGTATTAGAATGATTTTAATGATCTGATTCTGATTCTGATTTCTGAAGATCATGTGACCCTTTTAAAATTTTAAAATACAAAACAGTATAATGCAGCAGAGTTTTCTGTATTTTCGCTAGTGAAACGTCACAGCAAGTACAATTAATAATAGAACGATCAGAAATTGAAAACAATTGCATTGTTTTTTTTTGGATGGAGGAGGTGGTGTGGTGTGGTTATTGTCTTATAATTAATGAATGATGTGTTTTATATTTTTTTGTTGTAAAGACTATCTTTTTTTTGTTTGGTGGGTGAAACCGCAGGCGTTCAGCCCCTCTGCCCCGAGTTTCCACTGGGCTCCAGTCACCAAAACAGACAGCAGCAGTGACAGGGGCCCATTTCCTGTTTCACACTTCCTGTCTTAACAGCTGCTGTTCATGTACACCTTCTGCCCACCACAGGCTCTATTATCAGATCTTAATGACTTTAGACTGAAGATGAACTCCACTAACTAAATATGAAGAACCACAAAGACGTTTTTGCAGAGTGAAATTTTCCACACGTGTGTGTGTATGTATACACACAAACACACACACACACACAAACACAAACACACACACACACACACCACACACACACACACACAAACACACAAACAACACACACACCACACACACACCACACACACACACTTTCATGTATATATATATATATATATATATATATATATATATATATATATATATATATTTAAATGTATTTATATGATATATAGATTTTACCATAATTAATGTCAAATAGTATTTCTATCAATATTTTGATACTATACTACAAATACCATATCATTTTTAATTATATATACAACATATTTATGTGTGTGTGTGTGTTTCCAGTGTTGTTAAAAGAAGTTTCTTTTGATCACCAAGGCTGCATTCATTTGAATAAAAATAAAGTAAATACAGTAAAAAATTGTGATATGTTATTATAATATAAAACAGCTGTTTTCTATGTGATTATATTGTAAACTGTCATTTATTTCTGTGATGTGCAGCTGTATTTTCAGCATCATTACTCCAGTCTTCAGTGTCACATGAGCTTCAGAAATTTTAATAGATAATTTGATGTTTATTGCACAAAATATGCATTCTTTGGTGTTCAACCAAATGAAAATATAAAAAATTAATTACACAGAAAAGAATTACATTGCAATCGTTTTTATGAGGACACATCAATAAACTGAAACCAGATTGTTTTAATGTTTCGTTACTCAACTGCTCACCAAGGATGCATTTATTTTTATGAGGACACATCAATAAACTGAAACCAGATTGTTTTAATGTTTCGTTACTCAACTGCTCACCAAGGATGCATTTATTTAATTAAAAATACAGTAAAAATTTGTTAAACTGATATTTCTGTGATGTGCAGCGTGGAGTCGTGCTCGAGCTCGTCCTCCTCGATGCAGTCGTAGGGCCAGTGGCTCAGGTGCAGGTTCAGAGAGCTCAGCAGAGAAGACGAGGACTGGCTGCTGGACGAGGACGAGCTGCTGTTGGAGATGGTGGAGTGCGGTCTCTTAAACGGCGTGGAGTGATCAAACGGGGACACCGCTATTGACGCCTGCGTCCGCGACTCTGCAGAGACCGAAGACGGACAGAATCACACACTCTCAGAAAAAAAGGTACAAATGCTGTCCCTGGGGCAGTGCCTTTTCAGTACTAATATGTACACTTTAGGTACTAATATGTACACTTTAGATACTGATATGGACTGTTTAGGTACAAATATGTACTATTTTTGTTTATTTTATATTGTGTTATTTAGGTACTAACATATACTACTTTAGGTACTAACATATACACTTTAGGTACGTACTAAAGTACCAGTACTTTTTGGAACTATAGGTTGCACTTTCGCACCAACATTGGACTGTTTAGGTACTAATACGTGTACTTTAGGCCGGCATATGACTTTAGGTACTACATAGGCGATTGTTAGGTTACTAATATGTTCCTGCGGTACTAACATATACACTTTAGGTACTAATGGGCTTTTTCGCAATTAGTTTGGTTCTAGAAACTAAAAGTACAGTACTAAAGACCAGTACCATGTAAAGGTTGCATTCGCACCAAGTGTACTTTGTTACTGGAACGTACTCTTTAGCCAGTACTACGTACCGTATACATACTCTTTGAAAGTACTAAAGTTGACTGCGGTGTGAAATGTACTAATACGTACGAACTTTGGGTAGTTCACACAATTAGTTCTAGGTACTAAAATGTACTCTTTAGGTACTAATATGTACCTAAATAATAAAAGGTACTAATATATACACTTTAGGTACTGATATGTACACTTTAGGTACTAATATGGACTGTTTAGTTACTAATATGTACTCTTTAGGTACTAATATGTACTCTTTAGGTACTAATATGTACTCTTTAGGTACTAATATGTACACTTTAGGTACTAATATGTACTCTTCAGGTACTATTATGTACACTTTAGGTACTAATATGTACTCTTTAGGTACTAATATGTACTGTTTAGGTACTAATATGTACTCTTTAGGTACTAATATGTACACTTTAGGTACTGATATGTACTCTTTAGGTACTAATATGTACTCTTTAGGTACTAATATGTACACTTTAGGTACTAATATGTACACTTTAGGTACTAATATGGTACACTTTAGGTACTAATCTGTACTCTTTTAGGTACTATATGTACACTTTAGGTACTAATATTAACCACTTTAGGTACTAATATGTACACTTTAGGTACTAATATGTACACTTTAGGTACTGATATGTACTCTTTAGTTACTAATATGGACTGTTTAGGCACTAATATGTACTTTAGGTACTAACATATACACTTTAGGTACTAATATGTACTTTAGGTACTAACATATACACTTTAGGTACTGATATGTACACTTTAGGTACTAATATGTACTCTTTAGGTACTAATATGTACTCTTTAGGTACTAATATGTACACTTTAGGTACTAATATGTACACTTTAGGTACTGATATGTACTCTTTAGTTACTAATATGGACTGTTTAGGCACTAATATGTACTTTAGGTACTAATATGTACTTAGGTACTAATATGTACTCTTTATTTACTAATATGGACTGTTTAGTTACTAATATGTACTCTTTATGTACTAATATGTACTCTTTATGTACTAATATGTACTCTTTAGGTACTATTTTTTATATTTTTTTGGTAATATTGTGTGTTTTTTAGGTACTAATATGTACTCTTTAGGTACTAATATGTACTCTTTAGGTACTAATATGTACACTTTAGGTACTGATATGGACTGTTTAGTTACTAATATGGACTGTTTAGGTACTAATATGTACACTTTAGGTACTGTTTTTGTATCACTAAATGTACTCTTTAGTTACTAATATGTACTCTTTATGTACTAATATGTACTCTTCAGGTACTAATATGTACACTTCAGGTACTAATATGTACACTTTAGGTACTAATATGTACACTTTAGGTATTAATATGTACTCTTTAGGTACTAATATGTACACTTTAGGTACTAATATGTACTCTTCAGGTACTAATATGTACTCTTCAGGTACTAATATGTACACTTTAGGTACTAATATGTACTCTTTAGTTACTAATATGTACACTTTAGTTACTAATATGTACTCTTTAGGTACTAATATGTACACTTTAGTTACTGATATGTACACTTTAGGTACTAATATGTACTCTTTAGGTACTAATATGTACACTTTAGGTACTAATATGTACTCTTTAGGTACTAATATGTACTCTTTAGGTACTAATATGTACACTTTAGGTACTAATATGTACTCTTTAGGTACTAACTATATGTACAGTTACTTCAGGTACTAATATGTACCACTTACTCATATGTACCTATTAGAGTATCTCATACTAACTAATTGTACTAACTTAGTACTAATTATGTACACTTTAGGTACTAACACTGGATGTACACTTTAGGTACTAATATGTACTCTTTTTAGGTACTAATATGTACACTTTATGGTACTAATAGGGTACTCTTTAGGTACTTAATATTGTACTCTTTAGGTTACTAATATGTACACTTTAGGTACTAATATGTACAGTTGTAGGTACTGATATGTACACTTTAGGTACTAATATGTACACTTTTAGTACTAATATGTACTCTTTTATGGTACCTTTAGTTAATGTACACTTTAGGTACTAATATGTACAACTTTAGGTACTGGAATATGTTAAAACTTTATGGGGTACTAATATGTACAACTCTTTCTTTTCGGTACTAATATGTTGGTACTTTAGGTATAACATATGTACTCTTTAGGTACTAATACATGACCTTACTACTCTGTTTAGTTACTAATATGTACTCTTTAGGTACTAATATGTACACTTTAGGTACTAATATGTACTCTTCAGGTACTAATATGTACACTTTAGGTACTAATATGTACTCTTTAGTTACTGATATGTACACTTTAGGTACTAATATGTACATTTTAGGGTACTAATATGTACTCTTTTAGTTACTAATATGTACTCTCTTTCAGGTTAGTTACTAATATGTACTCTTTAGGTACTAATATATACACTTTAGTTACTAATATGTACTCTTTAGGTACTAATATGTACACTTGGTATCACTGATACTGTATCTTGTAGGTACTAATATGTACCTTTAGGTAATAATATGTACTTCGTTAGGTACTATTATTACATCTTTAGGTACTAATCTGTACACTTCAGGTACTAATATGTACTCTTTAGTTACTAATATGTACACTTTAGTTACTAATATGTACTCTTTAGGTACTGATATGTACTCTTTAGGTACTAATATGTACTCTTTAGGTACTAATATGTACACTTTAGGTACTAATATGTACTCTTTAGGTACTAATATGTACACTTTAGGTACTAATATGTACACTTTAGGTACTAATATGTACACTTCAGGTACTAATATGTACTCTTTAGGTACTAATATGTACACTTTAGGTACTGATATGTTACTCTTTAGTTACTATATGTATCACTCTTTAGGTACTAAATATGTACACTTTAGGTTACTAAATATGTACACCTTTCAGGTACTATATGTACACTTTAGGTACTAATATGTACTCTTCAGGTACTAATATGTACTCTTCAGGTACTAATATGTACACTTTAAGGTACTAAATATGTTACTCTTTAGGTACTAATTATTTACTCTTTAGTTACTAATATGTACACTTTAGTGGTACTAATATTTACTCCTTTATGTTACTAATACTGTACACTTTAGGGTCTAATATGTACACTTTAGGTACGAATATGTACATATATACACTTTAGGTACTGATATGTACACTTTAGGTATATACACTTGTGTACTAATATGTACACCTTCAGGGTACTAATATGTACTCTTTGGGTACTAAATATTGTACTATTCAGTGGATACTAATATGTACACTTTGGGGGTACTAATAATGGCTTTAGGTACTAATATGTACACTTTAGGTGTACTAATATGTACACTTTAGTTACTAATATGACTGTTTTTAGGTACTAATATTTACTGTTAGGTACTAATATTACACTTTAGGTACTAACTAAGATGTTCCGCACTTAGCCTACATAATAGTTCCGGTACTCCGTTTGTACTAATATGCCATGAAAAGGTTATCATACCGATCACGCGAAATCCCGTACTCTCCATGTCCTCTTCAGTAAGTAAAAGGAAGTGAAGTACTAACTTTACCGTGGACTGGTGTTACAACGACTTGTCATGGTGCGGCTTTGTGAAAAACACAGACTCTTCAGGATGCTAGAACAAATGATGGTGAGTTCTTTAGTTAATAATTTGTACACGGAGCTTGTTACAGCAGAATATCTCAGTTTAAAGCTTGGTATCTAAAACTGTATTCAAACCGATTATATGTCACGGTTATGCGTATCGGGGAATTACAAATTTGATTTTACAGACGTAGGGATGTCAGCGAAACTCCGGGTATGCATTTAAGTGTTTTATCTCACACCGGGGGATGCCAAAGTTAGTTCGCAGAGGCCAGGGGCTTGCCGCAGATCAGTGACGTGCAGAGCGGGGGCTCAAATCCCCCTTATCCCACCAGGTTCAAATCGTTCACCCCTGCTGCTATGCTTTTCCATTAGGGTTACTGTGATCCCGCGGTGCCAACAATATTAGGTTCTAATATGTACACTTTGAGGTACTAATATGTACTCTTTAGGTACTAATTAGTTTACACAGTTATGATTCACACCAACATATGTACTCTTTAGGTAAGACTAATATGATACACTTTTAGTTACTGATAATGTACTCTTTAGGTACTAATATGTACCTCTTTAGGTACTAATATGTACACAATTTTAGGTACTAATATGTACCGACCTTTTAGGTACTAATATGTACACTTTAGGTTACTAATATGTACTCTTTATGTACTTAATATGGACTTTTAGGTACTAATATAGTTTACACTTTTAGGTACTCTTTACTCTTTTAGGTACTATATTACACTTTAGGTACTAATATGGTACTTGTTTAGGTCTACTGAATATGTACTCTTTAGGTACTAATATGTACTCTTTAGGTACTAATATGTACACTTTAGGTACTGATATGGACTGTTTAGTTACTAATATGTACTCTTTAGGTACTAATATGTACTCTTTAGGTACTAATATATACACTTTAGGTACTGATATGTACACTTTAGGTACTAATATGGACTGTTTAGTTACTAATATGTACTCTTTATGTACTAATATGTACTCTTTAGGTACTAATATGTACACTTTAGGTACTGATATGTACTCTTTATTTACTAATATGGACTGTTTAGGTACTAATATGTACACTTCAGGTACCAATATGTACTCTTTAGGTACTAATATATACACTTTAGGTACTATTAGGGCCTTTCGCACCGCTTTAGTTCCAGAACTAAAAGTACAGTACTAAAGTACCAGTACCATTTAAAGGGTTGCATTCGCACCGACATGTTTTTGAATGCGTCTGGCCAATCAATGTCTCCTTTTACCGTCTAAATGGGTAGTATAGGTTGTGCTGGTTAGACCCTGCTCCGAGTTAGGGGGTAATATGGAGCTACTTTGGTTCTCGAAAAAGGCACTTCGGTACTAAAATGACACACCAGTTACTAATGCGGACTGCGGTAAAAGCAACGCCCAAAAGTGGGTAGTTCCACAATTAGTTCTGTACTATGAAAAGGTTCCTGCGGTGCGAAAGGCTCTAATATGTACACTTTAGGTACTAATATGGACTGTTTAGGTACAAAGGTATACCTTTTGAAAAGGTACTGCCCCAGTGACAGCTTTTGTACCTTTTTTTTTCTGAGAGTGCACTCCATTTTAATCATTTCATTTTACAATATATAGGATTACACTCCATGTGCATCACACATCAAATACTGCAGCTCCACATAAACATACAAATATGATTCACTGTAGAAGGTTCCAGTGCTGTTATTGTATATAACTAAAACTATTAGAGATTTAACATTCTCACTGATTGAAAGGAAGCTCTTTCACAACATTTGTTTAAATTTTTTTTGTAAATAAAAAGCAAAACATGTTGGAAATATAATATTCTTTTGTTTAGTACAGTACGTAGTTAGGAACAGTGCCTTAAAAAACACCAAACTCAAGTTAAATTGAATGCTAATTACAATAAATAAATGAATAAATAAATTAAAAAAATATATAATAAAAATATTATAGATCAATCAGTAGAGCATGGTGCTAGTAACACCAAGGTCATGGGTTCGGTTCCCAGGGAAAATTTTTAAATAAATAAATACGTAAATAAATAGAAATAAAGATGAATTAAAATCAAAAATTAGCACGTTAACACAGGCGATTTTTGTTGTTGTTTTCAGTTTTACATGTTAAATATATTTAACACAATTAATGCAGGGGCGGAGCTAGGGTTGCGGTGCACACTATAGCCTTTATAATTTCATATCAAAGCGTGAAATAAACTCTGTGCATGCAATCGCGTGGTCAGTTATCTCATGAAGTTACCAAAAAGGTGATTAAAGCTGCCTTTAAACTGTGCATGCATGTAATATATTTTATAGGAGTCAGATTTAAGAACATGTCTCTGAAATGGTTTTTAAAAGGGTCCTGTAGTACCGCAGCACTGTTTCCGTCATCTAACACACCTGATTTAACTCGTCAGCTCATTAATACAGACTTTAAGAGCTGAAGTGGGTCAGAAAGGGTAGAGGTAGTTGAGAGATGCGTGTCAGATCTGCGTCACGTTCAGTACCGCAGCACTGCAACTCTCTAAAGTACACAGCAGCCCAAACAAACCTAATGAAACCACAGCGTGTCTCCGGCCCCCTCGTTGCTCACTACAAATAAAGAAAAGAAATAAATATAGGGATACATAGACCAATCTAACGGTTAACGCTTTTAGTATATTCATCCCTGGTACTAGTCCATCACGTCGCGTTCTTTCACTAATTTAGTATTCATTAGCCACTTGATTTGGCTAACTTCAGTTTACAATTTCGGGTATGTTTCTGTCTGTAAAGAAAAGCCACAAGTTGGAGATATGACACTTTGTACTATGAACAGGATGTTATGTGTGGATTGTTTAAGTTCACTTAAATAAGAAGTCTTTTTTAAAGGCTAATAAATTAAAATGGATAGCTCTCAATTATGACTTTAATGTTTGAATGAGCTAGTAATCACCAAGTTAAAATATTTTATAGAGACATCAGTAATATTGATAGCAGTGATACTGGCCTTTCGGTCATAAAAAGAAATGCCATTAAACAAAATATTAAAATTATACGTTGTCCATTTTTTTGTTTGTACTTTTTTTTTTTGTTTGTTGATTTATTAGTGTATTTTTATTGAATTTAATTTTAGTTTGTTTAAAATCTTTAATTTTATTTGGAGAAAATATGTGCCATTAATTAGTTAATTTTTTATTATGTTGTTTGTACATTTATTAGATTAAAAAAGGTACAACTACAGTTAAAAAACTGACTTTGAAATTAATATTATTGTTTATATTAGTATAATATGTAGATAAAGGTTGTTTAACACGGTCCTGAAGAAACCTTTTGCACGTTTTTTCCCTAATTGGTGATTTACTCGTATAATAAAAGACTTTAAAGAGAAGACGACGAAAGTGTGGAGTCCATGGTTTCATAGCGGCGGCAACGTTGAAATTATGTGATTTTTATATTGAAATTTATATTTAATAAACTAATTGTAATTTATAAAACTATTTATTAAATATATTTATTTAATTTTTATATTATTTTTTTTTTTATTTTATATATACAGTATGTGTGTGTGTATATATATATTAGATATATATATATTATATATATATATGGCTATAGACACACACACACACACACACACACACACACACTCTTCTTAGACACACACACACACAAGTATATATTTTTTAAACCGCTTGTTTAAAAAAATATCACAAAAAAAAATCTACTAATCCTGTTTAATGGTATAAAAAAAACATATTTATAATAACATCTATAAGGTATGATCTAAAAAAAATTATTTATAATAATTTATATCATTACACATTTAATAAATAACATAATATAATAATGTTATTTTTTATTTATTTTAATGTTATATTTTATAATTTTATAATTTTTTATATTTTATACATTTTAATTTTTTTTGGGTTTTTTTATGTTTAGTTATTTAGCTGTAGTTACTTAGCTGTAGATTTTGCCCGAAATAAATAATGGCACTATATTCAAATAGTATTTCTCTTAACATGTTAATACTATGTTGTTTCTGTATTTCATCACAGGGCAATTTCCACATTAAACAACATGTTGTTTCTGTATTTCATCACAGGGCAATTTCCACATTAAACAACACATGTGTTCTGTTCTGGGTCGAACTGAACGAAATATGTAAATTAAAATGACTTTAACAGATGATTTGTTCTTTGCTGTCGAACTGAACGAATATGTAACAAATGAATAGCGTGTTTGTGTTTTGATGTGTGTGACTGCTCTTTGAAAATCATTTTATGCGTAACGTCTGTTTCACACATGCACCGTCTGCGAGCTGTGCTTCACATGAGACACGTCTGCAGTGCACAAATAATACCACAAATACAACCTTCATCTATATATTATTTGGTCTGTTTCACACATGCACCGTCTAAGAGCTGTGCTTCACATGAGATACACCTTCTAAATAGACGGAAATTTGTCAATTGTGAGTCTGTTCGACCGTCCATTTAGGTTGTAGGGACCGATTATATAGGTTCATTTGCCCGAAATTACTGATCAATAGATTCTAATAGTATTTCTCTTACCTGTTATACTATGTTGTTTTCCTGTCATAAGGGCAATAGCTAAACACCAAACAGATGATTTATGTCTTATTCATAGTACGAAGATGTGTTTAATGCGGTTGACTATAATGATACAATTAATACGGTGTTTTGTTTTATTTTTGTGATGATATTATTTGACGCAGACAACTATCACTTGTCTTTATTTTTGTAACGTCTGTTTCACCTGCATATGAGTTGATGCGCAAATTGGTTTCAATCTATAATGAATTTGCTTCAAATTCAGACATCGTGAAAGGTATACACACCGCAGACGGAAATTCAATGTGGGATCTGTGGCCCTAGAACCGGCCATTACTTATTTGTGTTGAGTTGTTGGATTATGTAGGGTTAATTGTGAATTTGTGTTTGTTTGTTTAGTATTTTTTTTTTAGTTATATTGAATATTTAATATTTTATATGAGATATTTGTCTTTTTGCTTTCATATGAGTTTTTTTCTTTTATCTTTGTAGTATTATATATTGAATTTCTTTTAATTTCAGTTTTTAAATTTTTTGATCTTTATTTAATTTTAGATCTTTTACGAATATTTTTAGAAATTTTATTTTATGAAATAATTGTAAATATTCTTTTTCTGTATTAAATATTATTTTTATTTATTTATTTTTTTTTTTTTTTTTTAATTTGTTCATATTTTTACAAAAATATTCTTTTAATGTTTTTAAATTTTTTTTTTATGTTTTATTTTTTTTTTTTTATAATTTAAATACACTATTCTTGATATTTTTTTATTATATTATTTTATATTATAAAAACATACAATATTTTTCTTAATTTTTATATTTTCATAAATAATTATAGCAATTATTTTTTTATATATTATACATATCTATTTTCATTTTTATTTTCACTACATAATGTGTTTCACAAGCTGCCAGAGAAACAATACGAGGCTTTCATAAATGATTATGGTGTTTATTTTTTATATGTTATTTTTATGTATTTTGATTTTTAGGTAGGTGATGTGTGTGTTTTTTGTTTTAATGCTTAATGTGATGGATTGTTTCCAATTCCCATCGAAACCATCTCCTGCATCCGCAGCTCTGATCATCATACACACACACTTTATCATCGAAACCATCTCCACTACGCACACAGAACCACACACACACGCACACAGAACCACCGCGCACACAGACACACACACACACACCCACACACACACACACCCAAGCACGAGCACACCCACACACACCAACACACACCCACACACACACAACAAACACACACACGCACACCCACACACATGCACGAGCACACACACCACACACACCACACACACGAGCCCACACAAACAACACACAAACAACAACAACACCACACACCCCACACACACACACACCACGACACAACCCCCACACAAACACACCAAGCACAAGCACACACACACACACACACACACAAGCACACCCGAGCACACACAAACACTACACACACACACACACACAAACACACACAATATAAAACAATCAACACAAGCTAGAGTGAATAATGCAACACACTTCATTAGAACAGCGTTTATTCCTAAAGCTTTTCTTAGAGCAGGTTTATAAAACCCACTGCAAATTATTTTCAGCTTCTAATAACAGCACAGAGACCAAACAGCCCACAATGCATTTATCAGCGAGGCGTTCATGTTCATGCATCTGTCTGTGTTTTGACTGGTTAATTAAGGCAGATGATAGATAAAATGCATTTTTTATTTTTGTGATTTGTTTGGTGCTGTTTTATGACCTCGGTTTAAAGCTTGTCTCCACAGGATCTTGCCGATGACGGCGGTCCAGATGTTCTTCACCTCTCCAGAAGCGGCCTGCAGGATGAAGGTTGTCCTGTGGACTTCCTCCGGCGAAACCAGATCTCGAAGCGCAGGGCCGCTGTCTCCCACGGCTCTCCGTCATCCCCGACTTCTCAGCCGCGTCTGAGACCAGACCAAACACTCTTCACAAAACTCCAACAGCAGAAACACACCAGACTAGTAATTCTGTACCTTGAAGGACTGTTTGTAGATGTAGATGTCCTTATCCTCCTTCAATCTCTTCTTGGTCTTGCTGAAGAGATGAGATCCCTCGAACAGGAAAACGTGGCGCAGGTATTTTTTGCGTCCGCACCAAACGATGAACTCGTCCTGACAGCGAAGCTGACCCTGCTCCTTCAGATTGACCTTGAGAAGGAAAAGGTGGAGTAGTTATTTTTTGGGAGCTGACCCTGCTCCTTCAGATTGACCTGAGGAATATGATAAATATGATTTATATTTAAAAATTCAAATCTTTGTGAAATACCATTATCTTTGAATATTTGTGGTAGAAATAACACAGTAAGAAACATCGATACAATTAATAGGATTATTTATGCGAAAGAGATTTAGTATTTAATTTATTTCATCCACAAATTAAATAAATTAATTTACTTTAAAACGTCAAAGACAAAAATAAATCATATTTTTAATTCTAAATACAATGTTTTTTATTATTTAGAAATAAACTATTTATTTATTAAAAAAATTATTTTAATTAATGAAAATGTATTAAATAAGTATTTATATTTATATTATAATTAAATATGTAATTTAATCAAATAAATAAACACAATTACTTATTTTATTTGAATCTTTCTTTATAAATAATTTTATTTTATTTTTTTAAAAATTTATTAAAAAAATTTTTTTAATAAATACAATTAATTATTTGAATAAAATTTGGTAAAATAAATAACATTTTAAAATAAATTATTTTGTTGTATTCAATTAATTGTTTAATTTATTAAATAATTATTTATTTTATTTACATTTAATTTATTTGAATACAATTAATTATTTTGTAAATAATGATTTATCTTTATTTACCCTATTTAACTTGAAATATTTACATTATATATTTGAAATAAAATGTATTTCATTTTAATCATTACAGGTTGAAAACAATACTCAATAATTTAAATAAAAATATTTATTTTATTTAATTATTAAATAATTTATTTTATTTACTTTAAATGTTATTTCTTTCAAATAAATAAATACAATTATTTGTTTTGAAAAAAAAAAATGTATTCACATACATGAATATTTATATTAATAATTATAATTATGGCTGTTATTATGACTGGTTAGCCACAACTTCCTTTTGTGACGACTGAAACTCAATCAGATAAAGTTATTGTGGTATTATTCATATTATAAAAACCTAAAATTTTACTGGTTTAAACCAGAAACCATGTGATGTCCATTCCAATCGACGCAGGGTCTGAAGGGGTTAAACCTAATACATGACCTATTTTGATCTCAAGGGGAGGAGTTTGCATCTAAATGAAACGTACATCACAGCCGCGGATGGCATCCATGGCCAGCAGGTCGTTCCCGTGGCGCAGCTGGAACCTGACCATCTCCTGCGCTGTTCTGAGGTCAGCCAGCTCCTGCTCCTGAGACTGACCGCACTCCTGGATCAGATCCTTCAGGAGCAGAGCGTATTTACTCATCCTCTGGATGGGCTTCAGCAGGTACGACGCCAGGTCCATCTTATCTCCCAGCTCCACCTGCTTGTTCTGCAGAGCACAGGAACCCTTCAGAAACATCAATCAGCTCGAGTGAAGAATGCCACGGAGGAGAAACACCAGCGCTTACCTTGAAAAAACGGTAGTTCCGTGGCTCGTTAGGCAGAGCGTCTGAGCGTGGCTTTTGTTTTTGCTGTACAGGGCGTACAATCCCGAACTGTTCCTCCTAACCGCGAAAAAACAAAAATATTTATAGTCTTACAAAAAAACAGCAGTTTTATCTCGAGAGCCGCATTTCACAACATTATCGAGGACCTGTACACACCAGCATAACAGATTTATATATTAATTTATTTCTTAAGCATTTTTAGAGGGATTTATTGAGAGAATTCTTCCGTTGCTTATTGTGTTGCACATTGTAATTTAAATTACCATTTATAACCGCGGAAAAAACACATTTATATCTTAACAAACGGTGGAAGAGGTGGAATGGTGTATTTTATTTTTAATTTAATATTGACTTTATGGTTTTAATTTAGTTTGTGTACAATTTATTTTAATATTTTTGAATATTATTGAAATTGTTTTTTAATTTATTAAATTTAATTTTTTATTTTTTTATTATTTTGTTTATAAATTACAAATGATGGAAATAATATAAATGTTGTTTTATGTTGTCTTAATTAATAATTCATTCTTTTATTTACACCAAATTTTCTTTATTTAAATAATTAATAAATTATATTTTAAATATTTTTTTAATTTATTAGTATTTTTATTTATATTTAATAATTAATATTTACATATATGAATTAAATTGTGGTATAAATCTACTTTTAAATAGTAGAATAAATCTAGGACAGATAGTAATATAGTATTTCACAAAAGTATGAAAAATTATACTATTTTATTTCCATAGTATTTATACTATTTATTCATTAATTTTATTTACATTAAATTCAAATAATTATCATTATGATGTGCGTTTGATTTGAATTAATTATTCAAATAAACAACACTTTTATTTTTTTATGTATTCATTAATTTTTCACTTTTTATTTTATTTATTTGGTATTTATTAAATTAATAAAATTATTTATTTTATTTATTTGTATTAAATGTAATTAACAAATATGATTTATTGTTATTTATATTAATACTAAATAGTATAATAATATAATAATATTTCCATAATTTATTTTATTTAATTATTAAATTATAATTAATTTAAATCATTCATAAATTTTATTTACATTAAATTCAAAAAAATATTATTATGATGATCGTTTGATTTGAATTAATTATTCAAATAAATAATACTTATATTTTAAAATATTTAATTTCATTTAATAATTTGTATTTACTGTACATTAAATGGTATTTATTAAAATAAATAAAAATAAATACCATTATTTATTTGAATTAAATGTATTCACACAAATGAATAAATCTACTTTATAAATAGTATAATAATAGTATAATATAATAACATTTAAATAAATATTTATTTTAATTAATTATTAAATAAGACATTTACAGTTTTTATTTTATAAAAGATTTTGAACCATTGCTTTTCATTCTTTCATCAAACTTTCTATTCATTAAAGAATCCACCATTTCCATAAAAATATGAACTGTTTTCAAAATTGATAATAATCAGAAATGTTTCTCAGCATATTAGAATGATTTCTGAAGATCATGTGACACTGAAGACTGGAGTAATGATGCTGAAAATACAGCTGCACATCACAGAAATAAATTACAGTTTAACAGATATTCAAATAGAAAACAGGTGTTTTTAATTGTAATAATATTTTTACTGTATTTTCGATCAAATAAATGTGGCTTTGGTGATCATCACATGGACTCACGTGTTTGAGGAAGCAGCTGCTGATGGACAGCGGTGAATGAGCGCAGCTCTCCAGATCCGTCAAAAAATACTGGCTGTGAAAGTCGCACAGTTTCTCCAGATTCCCAAAAATGCAGCTGCGCTTCCCTCGGAGGTCCTGAGGAAGGTCCAGTCGCTCCATCTCAGGGAAGTAGTGCTGGATGATGTATCCGAGGGATCTGACGTACTCTCTCTCGGTGGAGATCATCTCGTCCATGATGTGCTGGATTTTACTGAAATGCAGCACAGCAGCACAACAGCGTGAATAAAGCAGTTCAGTCATGCTTTAAAATGTGGATTTATGGTCAACTTTAGCATGCGGGCAGCATAAAAGAAAAACCTATAGACCATATACAGTTTAAAAATCTCTCACTATTTCAGTTCAGTTCTCAGGCCACATTTACAGTTTTATAATTGTAATAAATTACTGCAGTTAAACAAATCAATAATAAGATAAGCAGTAATACTATATCATAGAAATATATATTTTTTAAATATGATAATGTTATGTTAATTATTATATTTTTTGCAGAACAACAGGAAAAATACAAATAATTACTATTATTTATATTTAATTATCTATATCATTCACTATTATTTAATATTACTAATATTCATGTCTGTCTTTATTATTATCATAATTGTTTTAATTAAATTATAATTTATTCATTAAATTATACACAAATCTGATTTTTTTTTTATTTTTTACAATTTTATTAATAATACAAATACAATTTACTTATTAATAAATTATTGCTACTATTATTATTATCATCATCATTATCATCCTCATTTTATTAAATTACAACTGTTAATTCATCAAATTATAAACATTCTAAAGTAAGTAAGTGATATCATTAGCATTACTAAAATAATATTATACAATAAAATACAAACAAACATTTAAGAATGGTTATTTTACTGTTTTATTATGTAATAAAAATTAAACAAATCAATAAAAAAAATCTTTTTCTACACTAATAATACAATACTGGAATTTAGAAAAAAAAATTGATTATATTTGATTATTATTATTATTATTATTTTTACTTAAACAGTAAAAATACAAATAAGTATAAAATATATTTTTTTATAATTATTTTTATTATTTTTGATTATTATTTTTATTTTTAAATAAGTACTACTACTATTATTTATAAACTATTTAGAATTAACATGTCAAAATTTTACTATGTTATTTAATACTAATATCTATTTTTTTAATTAATACTAAACTAATAGTAATAAAGTTTCGTATGATAGTATACGTAATATTTTATATTTACTGACATTACTAGAAATACTCTAATAATTATTATTCAATTTTTATTATTATTATTATTATATATTATTATTACTGTTATTACTATTATCATTATTGTTATTTTGATTATTAATACTACTACTACTACTAATAGTTATAATAGTTATTAATTTTTTACAGCACAAAAGTAAAAATACAAATAAGAACTACTACTATTATTTATGTTTAATTATTTATATTATTTACTATCATTACTAATATTTATAGCGTTCTTTTATATAATTTAATAAAATAACTATTATCATTATTGTTATTTTGATTATTAATACTACTACTACTAGTTATAATAGTTATTTATTTTTTACAGAACAACAGTAAAAATAGAAATAATAATAATAATTATGTTTGGGTCTGAAAGCGGGATGTTCTGCGCGTCACTCACCCGCTGTGTCTCTTGGTGTCTGGGGACGACATGCTTCGGCTGCGGCCCAGCGCCGGGTTCTTGGTGATATTGGAGACCTCCAGTCCTCGGATGCAGACGCCGCTGTAGCTGTGAGGAGCTCTGTCCCGCGCCGGCAGCTCGTAGCTCAGCGTCTTCTTCATGATCTTCTTGAGCGGCTGCTTGCGGAGGCGCGTCGCCGGTGAATGCAGCGGCTCCGAGTGACACGAGGCGGACGAGTCGACGGTGCAGTCGCTGTCGGTGTCCTCAAACGGGAACTGGCTTCTGGAAAACGGACCTGCTGAGTGCCGCTTCTCATCTTCATCCTCAAAACACGGAGGTGAAGAAGAGTTCAGAGCGGGAACCTCAGAGGAGTGCAGTCCGTTCTGAGTCTCCGCAGGCTTCGATACGGCCTCTATCAGAAACAAAATCAGAGTTATTACTAAGTATTTCTACACACGTCTTGGTGACCAGTTTTGGGGAAAGTTACTTTTAAAAGTAATGCATTACAATATTGCGTTACTCCCTAGAAAAGTAACTAATTACATTACCTAGTTACTTTTTATGGAAACTAGTTACTTTTTGTTGAATTTTAATTTGTTTTGTTATATTTTGCTTGGTTTTATTATTTTTTTTTGGTATTGATTATTTGTTTTTTTTATATTTAAGTTGATAATAATAATAATAATAATAATAATAATAATTTTAGATTTAATATTATTTATACTGTAATATTAATTTATTGTATTTATTTATTTTATTTATTTTTTTTATTATTTATTATTATTATTATTAATTATGAAATATATTATATTTACAATAATACTATACTATAAAATAAAACAATTGTGTATTTAATAAAAAACATAATAACAACAATAATAATACATGAAGATATATTAGTAATATATAATAATGCAATGCTGTAAAAAATAGAATATTTATTTAATAATAATCAATGAAGATATATTACTAATATACACCTGTAGTAATAGCACAATACTGTAAAATTAAAATAATATTACTACTATATAACACTATTATACTGTAAATAAATGTATATTTAATAGTAATAAAATATAATAATAAATTAAGAAACATATGACTAATATATAATAATAGTATACTGTAAAATAAAAATATTGAGATTTAATAATAATAATAATAATAATAATAACCATAATCATCACAATGAATATAATAATACTATTCTATTAAATAAAAAAATTGAGTATTTAATGATAATGATAATAATAATAATAATGCAGAAATATATTACTAATATATATTAATACTATACTGTAAAATAAAAATGGGATATTTAATTACAATAACTAATTAATAATAATGCAGAAATATATTACTAATATATATTAATGTAAAAAATACAGATAAGTATTATTATTTCTGTCCGTCTGTGTGAGTTACCGGCTCTGTCCAGCGTCTCCTGCAGCTGTTGTCTGGTTTGTTGGCACTGCTGCCAGACACTGCTCCAGCGCTGCTGCTCACGTTTTGTGTTTGGTTTCAGAAACTTCTGGATGGGTGATGCTTGAGGTTCTCTAGTTAGGATTCTTTGTGGCGTCTGTGTGATAGTCCTGCAGGACCTGCAGCACGGCTGGCGTCAAACCAAGCATGTCTCCATCCAGCTTCAGCTGACAGAAATACTCCTGACAGTGTGTTTCAGTACATGTTGAGCTGATGGAGTTAATCCTGGCATTTCTCCATCCAGTTTTTGGTGAGAGGGATTTTTTGTTTATTTGAATAGGCTTATAAGTTTTTCTGTCTGCCTGATAAGTGTCATTTTGACGGTGCTGAGAATTTTATTACAATTAGTAATTAGGATTTATTTGTGTCATTTTGACGGCGCTGAGAATTTGATTAAAATTAGTAATTAGGATTTATTTTTGCAATATTGCATTGATACGCTAATACGTTTTTCTGTCTGGCTGAGAATTTGATTAAACAATAGTCATTAGAATTTTCTTTTTTCATTTTCATTATTATTCTTTTTTCGGATTGAATGGTTTATATTATCTGTTTTTTAACAAATTTTTGGCATTATTCCATCGGCCCGATAATGTTTTTCTTTTGTGTTTGATTTTTTGTAATTGTTGCTTTTGTTTTTAAATTTTTCTTGTATTTTTGTTAAGTTGTCTTGTTGGGATTTTTTTTTTTATGGCTGTTAAGTTTTATTGGGATTTTTATTTTTGAGTTGTTTTTTTTTTTTTTTTTATGTTTAATTTTTAGCAATTGTCTCTTACATTTTTTGCTTTTGTCACTTTTATTTTTTGTTTAATAATATTTATACCATTTTTGGTTTATTTTTTTTTTGTGTTTTCAATTTGTGCTATTTTAGTTTGTGTTATTTTATTTTATAACTAATATTTTTTTTTAGTTTTTTTATGAATTTTTATAATTTTATATATATTTTAATCTTTTTTTTTTTTATTTTAATTTTTAGTTTATAGTTCACATTTTTATTTTTTATTTATTATTTTATTTCAGTTAATTTTTATTTTAAATATTACATTTAAATTTAATTAATTATTTTTTTTCTATTCTATCTTATTATTTTATTTTTTATTTTATTTTTTTCTTTTGTAGATTCTGATGGCTTCTTTTGTCCTCATTTGTTAGTCGCTTTGGATAAATGATTGATTTTAGTTAAAAGGATTTTTTTAATTTTTGTTAATTTTGTTTTTTTTTGTTCTTTTTTTGTTATTAATTTGTTTAATTATTAATTTAAATTTTTTTTTTCCAATTATTTATTATGTATTATGTATATTAATTTTATTTTTTATTTTGTTGTGCTTGGGTTATCTTTCAGTTATATCAGTCAACCACTAATTATGATGACAATGGTTGATATGATGCAGCTAACTAGACATAAAGCAATCAAAACCCTGGGTACCGATTCGTAGAACTCGTAGAGGTTGAGCAGAATCGTTCAAGCTCTTGTTTTGTTTTTTTGTTTCGCTGCGGTGGGGGGGGGATGTTGTGGTTTTTTGACTTCAGGAAAGCTGTGGATGCTTCCTGCTTCAGACTCCCGCAGTAACGCTGCGGCTTTCTTCTGCTGTTCCTACAGGAGCAACATACACACCAAGTGAACCAGGTGAACTAACAAAATAAAATAAAATAAAATAAAATAATAAAAAATAAAATAAAACCAATCAAATAAAATAAACAATAAAATAAAAATAAATAAAATTAATAAAATAAAATAAAAAAAACTAAAAAACAAGTAAAAATAAAAAATAAAATAAAAATAAATAAATAAAATAAAATAAAATAAAATAAAAAAATAAAAATAAAAATAAAAATAATGAAATATGTATTATGTTTATATATTATACATAATATATAAAAATGTAATGTTTATGTTTGTCATATTTATTTTGCTGTCATCCAGTGTTGTTTAATATTTATTTGTGTGTTTTTTTTTTATCAATGTTAGTTTTAATTATGTAAATTTGTTAAATTGGTTCAGCTTTGCCCAGCTCAAACTGGCTGTTCCTGAGACTGAAACCTGTTCGTGAACTAATTTAATTTCCCCAAGTGCATCCTGGGACAGTAAAATGCCAGTTCTGTTTGATTTCTCAAATGCAGCACTTACAGAGGACTCGTCCATGAACTGCGCCAGACTCTGTCTCATGTCCTGGATGGAGCTCAGAGAGAGACTGTAGGAGTCCAGAGGAGCCAAATGCTTCTCGCTCTCCACATAAAACCACCTCTTAACCTGAGGACAGAGATCAATAATTATTTAGAAAAAAAATAATTAATTTACTCCACAGTCAAGCTGATTTTTAATGCACATGATAATATATTCTAGCCTGCTGCCAGAGCTGGGTAGTAACTGATTAATCTGGATTACGTAATCCGATTCCAAAAATTAAGTACTTTTAATTAGATTCAATTCCATTTCAAAATACTTGTAATCTGACTACAGTTACCGTTTTATGGATTACATTCGATTCAATCCAATTTCGAAATATTCGTAATCTGACTAAAGTTACTGTTCTATGGATTATTTGTTTTCTTATTATTGTTAATTTTCTATGGATTACATGATTGCATATTATTCACAATTTATTGATTAGAAAATATTTCATTTTTTTTGTCTTTTAAATGCTCCTTTTTATTAAACATAAAATGATTCTGCGATAGAAATTTTACACTTGACACTTTTTTTAAAATAATTACTGTTTTAAGAAGTGTTTTAACACTACCGGTGAACACATTCATTTCTATTTGAATTATCACACTTTTTTTTTTTTTTTTTTACCAACTTTGGAAGGCATTTGTGTTTCAAACACATTCAAATGCACAAATTCACCAACTTTTGGAAACTTTTAATAATTGCGGCAATGCACTGGTAAAAATGAGTCCTGTTCATGGGTTCTCGTTGGTGGTCCACATGCAAAATCATGTCAAATCAAATTATTGTGAGTTTTTTTCTTTATTGTTTTTAGCTTAAAATTCATGTTTTTAAAATGTAAATCATGTCAAATCAAATATTTCATTTTTATTTTTTTGATTCATTTTAAAATTGTTTTAATTAACCATTTTTATGATTTATAATTAATTATCAGATTTTTGTGATGTTAAATGCATTTCATGTTGTTGATACAACAAATTGATTTTATTTATTACTCTTTGTATTTTTTATATCAGTATGGTACAAGATTATCCTATTATCCTATCCTATAGGTCAAAAGTAATCTAAAACTAACCAAAAATATTGCGTTACATGGAATTGGATTGGGTTTGGATTTAGTTATTTTTGTCTTGAATTTTCTTTGATTTTGTAATTGGTATTCTATGTAGGTAATCTGCATGCTAAGCACTGTATTGATAGTTTTTTTTTTGGTTTTGTTTTTTGGTTGTGTTTTCTGATCAAAAACTGAGATCTAAAAACACAAACCCCTGAGTGATTTGATTGCATAATCACAATGCCTTATTTCTCACACTGGGGGCTTTAAGATTCCTATAGAGGAACTGATGCGTCTCTGACCTCCTGGTGTCTCTCCTGTGAGACACGCAGCTCCAGGAGCTTCTCCAGCTGCTGCAGGGATTTATTAGACAGAATGACCAGTTTATGAACCTCTTCATCCAGCTGGTCATACAGCGCACCGACCAGATCCACAGCGTCCCTACATCGACACAGCAGCTCCAGTCAAACACTACAGGTCTTCATCCAGCTGGTCATACAGCGCACCGACCAGATCCACAGCGTCCCTACATCGACACAGCATTTTTATTTGGTGAACCTCTGGTGGAGGTGGGGTGGTACTTCATAGCAGCAAAAATTAAGGTTGCATGATAAAGCGTCACATTTTCTTCTAAGAAAGAAAACGCATTTCTTGAGAAGCATAATGTGCATGACATGATTAATCCCGACAGTGATTGACAGGAGTGATGTGATGACGTGTGTGCATGTAATTAATAGAAGTGTGTTGGTGTTATTAATTAAGTTTGGGAATGTAATTAATAACACAGGGCTGGGCGTAAAAACTAAAGTCAGTGTTATACATACGCATTCAGACAGACTAATTATCCACTGATATAAAGTTACGTGCTCTGTCTATATCCCACTGGTATGATGTTATGTATGTGTACTGTACTTTTATGTTGTCATTTTCATGTACTATTCTACTTTACGTGTATTTGTGATTTTCACACATCTCCTCTTTCCGGCAGGCGGTTGAGTTTGGTGTCGTCCAGAACGCTCTTCATCAGACTCTTCTGCTGGCTGATGACCTCTGACACCTCCTGCAGGAGCACAGGCCATCAATATATAACAATAACCATCAATATTCATCAATAATAATCAGCCTGAGTGAAGCTCCGCCCCTCACACTGAACTTGCACTGCGCTACATTTAAAAAAAAAAAAAATTAGGGGGTATTTACTGGTTGCCATACCAACACTATATAAAGACAAAAAGTGCGGCAAAATTCAAAAATCTTTTGAAGATATCGCCGAACATTTAGCAAAAGTAAAATTCTGACTGAAGTGAATTTTTCATCTCAGTTTTCAGTATTCATTTGAAATGAGACACATCTGCTATTATTTTAATCTCCAATCTGTTATTTAGCAGTTCAGATGGTTCTTTAAATGTGCCCCGCCACCTCACACTAGCCAAAAAAAGACACTAACCGGTTTTAAATTTTACTTTTGAAGTTAGAGCTAAAATATTAAATTTACTTTTATTTTTTTTATTAAAAAGAATTGTTTTATTTCAATTTCCGGTTTTAGATTACACTTCCAGTTAGAGCCAAACATGAGATAGGGTTTTTTTTGTATATTGTGTTTATTAGATGCAGATAAAGGCGTTTAAGCTGTCATATGATCATGTTACATGTACCGCCACCTGGACATTTCACTTCGGTGATTTCGTTTGTGGGGGTTGAAATAAAGAAAAAACTATCAGATGTTACAATGTACCCCACCTTTAATGTTTATATTAGTTTCTTTTTGGGTTGTTAAATTAGTGCGTATATGTAAGTAACAAAGCAGAAGGCAACAGCTGCTAAGCTTGGATTGGTCAGCAGCATTCTGGGGGCGGGGCTTAGCAAAGGGAATGGTGCTAAACAAGGCCATTTAAATCATTTTCAGTGACGCTACTGTAGAGAATGGTGCTAAACAAGGCCATTTAAATCATTTTCAGTGACGCTACTGTAGAGAATGATCAGAAAGTCAGTTTGAGTTAATAAGAATAACCTCAGACGTCTCTGAAGGGAAGCAGATGGTCGCGTGCGGGCCTGCAGCGGGGTGCCTGCAAACATATCGAGTGCAGCTCGCTGCAAACGCTTCGTGCAGCTCGCTGCAAACGCTGGTCAACCGTTTTTTTTTGTGTGTCTGGCTTTATAACTTGTTAACACAGTGCTGTTCTTTAAGAAACTATTATGTAAGACTATATGTCACATGTTCTTTCCTATTCTGTGAAGTTCAGAGGTTTTGTTTAGGAATTATGGGGTTAAATCGATTAAATTAAATTAGTGCGATATCACATTAAACCTCTGTGGGACTTAGAGTTAAAGTGCACCTGTCTGAAGTGAATGTAGTGTCTGTGTCTCGTGGTGAGCTGCGACTCAGTCGATTTGCTTCTGCGCAGAGTTTCAGAGACGTCACTCACTTCACCACTGTCACCACTGCAGAGCTTTCAGAGACGTCAGCACTTCACACTGTACAAGAACAAGAGAGGAGGAGAAAGATTTCACAAAAGTAATCTACTCTGAGGAAATGAGATGTGATCTGTCCACTTTCACTGCTGCGTCTCTGTCCACCAGGATCAAAACTGAGTAAAGTGCATTGGGTACGAGAGTCTGACAGGGCAGAAGAAATCAATCGGTTTTCTATTCTGAGTATCTGAATCATAGGGGAAGTGTGTATTTCAACACAGGTTTAACAATGGAGGGACAGCATTTACATGCACAAATCAAAGAGCATTAATAAATCAAAACATTAAATCATAAAGTGTGTATTTTGTGTTTTTTTTTATGCGTTTTAATTTTTAATTTATTTTTTTTATTGGTTTATTAAGTTAAACTAATACATTTTTTCTTTTATTATTATTATTAATTTATTTAAATTGTGATTTTATGATTTAGTTATTTGATTTTATTAAACTTAAATGTGGTTTTGAAAGCCCTGGTTTAGATCATTAGAGAAAAAAAAAGACTAAACTGATTATATTTTATTTTATTAATATTAATTAAAGTTAATTTTTCATTAATTTAACAAAACATTCACATGGTTCATGGGTTAATGTTGACATGAAAAAAAAAGACTAAACTGATTATATTTTCTTTTTGAAGTTGTTTATCTTGATTGTTTTTTATTTGAATTAGTTTACTTATATTTTAAATTTTACAATTTTGATGCTTTCAGGGGGGGGGTGGGAGTTATTTATTTTAATTTTACAATTTTGTGATTTCATTAATTGCTAGCAAGTATTTTATTTTTGATGGTTTTTATTTTTTTTTTTTTTTAGTGTTTTTTTGATTTTATTATTTTTATGGTTTTTTTTATAATAATTTTTTATTTTCAATTTTTAATTTTTTTTTTTTTAATTTTATATTTTTGTATTTTATTTAGATTTTTTTAAATTCACAAATAAATTATTATTTTTCAATTTTACATTTTTATGATTTAATTAACTATAAGTATTTTATTTAGATTTTTTTAAATTCACAAATAAATTATTATTTTTCAATTTTACATTTTTATGATTTAATTAACTATAAGTATTTTGTCGATTTTTTTAATTCATAAATTAATTATTTCTTTTCAATTTTACATTTTTTATGATTTAATTAACTATAAGTATTTTATTTAGATTTTTTTAATTCATAAATTAATTATTTCTTTTCAATTTTACATTTTTATGATTTAATTAACTATAAGTATTTTATTTAGATTTTTTTAAATTCAGAAATTATTTCTTTTCAATTTTAAATTTTTATGATTTAATTAACTATACGTATTTTATTTAGATTTTTTTTAATTCACAAATTAATTATTTCTTTTCAATTTTACATTTTTGATTTAATTAACTATAAGTATTTTATTTAGTTTTTTTAAATTCACAAATTAATTATTTATTTTCAATTTTACATTTTTATGATTTAATTAATTATAATTATTTTATTTTATTTTTTAATTCACAAATTTATTATTTCTTTTCAATTTTACATTTTTATGATTTAATTAATTATAAGTATTTTATTTAGAATTTTTAAATTCACAAATTAATTATTATTTTTTTTATTTTTTTTATTTTTTTTATTTTTTTTATTATTTTTTAATTATTTTATTTTATTTTTTTAATTCACAAATTAATTATTTCTTTTAATTTCAAATTTTTATGATTTAATAAATTTTAGTAACTATTTGTTTTTGATTTTTTTTATATTGTTAATTTTTTTTAAAAATTTTTTTAAATTATGTTATTTTCTTATCGATTTTGACTCACAGTTTGTTTGATTTATTTTTTGTAGACATAATATTATTGGGGGGAAAAAAAAAAAAAAAAAAATATGTGTGTTGTGAAAGACTAGTGTATTTGATCATTTATTGCATGTAATAGTGCTAATAAGAACATATTTAAGTGGAGAAACACTTTTTTTCTCTCATATTTTGCGTGTTGGGACCGATCATTTTCTCTGAGCATGTTTTTTAGAGACGTGTTCACACAGGCCTCGTCTCAAACCCTGAGGACAGACTTTCCTTCAGATCTTTGACATGAACCATGCACACGACAATTAACATGCTTTACACTCAAAACAGCAGTGTGTGAGCACAGATGCTTTCAGACATCACTGCGTCCTCAAACGTGCCAAAGGTTTGAAGCAGCACAGGTCAGTGCAGCGCTGAAGACTTTACATAACTGTGTCAAAGTCTACACCACTTCTTTTGATTAACTAAAGTGACTAACAACCAAACCACACACTGATACATTTTAAAACTGATTAAATTATGTTTTAAAAAATGAAACGTATTAAAAAATATTTTAAAATAAATGTAGCCTATTATTTGCAAACAGATCAAACTGATACTTCACAAAAAAAATAAAATAAAAACTAGTTACAAATAACCAAACCAGACTTTAACCCCATAATTAAAACTAAAACTGAAGCTAAAATTAATAAATGTAGCACATGTGACTTGAAATAAAACAAAATATAACTCATTTCATTTCAGCAAGTTTCCAAGGCAACATTTCCCATTTTAATTAAGTTTAACTTGATGTTTTTAAAAAACTACAATTGAAATATATATATAACTACTAAAAAAATCACAAAACACACATAAATGACTACAACTTTAAAGGTATTATGATTTAAAATATTACGAAAAAACTTATAATAATAAAAATAGTAAAGAACTAAATAACTGTAATAACCAGTGATGCAAAATACTCAACGTTTTGGTAAATTTCATTATTTTAATTTGGAAAAATAGTAATTTATGTGATTGATGTAATTAAATGTGAAGAGACAAGAAGCATTTTTCAGTTTTGTGTTTTCTACATATATTACGCTTATGAATAAGAGTGAATGTGTGCATATATTACAATTAAAATATTGCTAAATATTTTATAATTATTATAGATTATAATTTTTTTTATATATGATAAATATTTTAAAATATAAAACATTTAAAAACAAGAGTTTATTTGCAAAAACAGATTTTCTTTTAAATGTCATTTTTTAACATTGCCAAAAATCATGTTTTTTTAATATGTTATGATTTTATTGTGTTAGTTAGCTGTATTTTGTAGTTATTTTTACTTAATCAAAATAACCCAACTGTGGTTTGATTGAGATTAACTGGAATGCTTTTGCAAACGAACTCTTCATATATTATTTGCAAACAGGTCAAATTCATTTAACTTTACACCAAAAGTTATTTATTTTACTTTTCGTGTGAATCTTGTTATCTTTTGAACTTGTATCGTTGGGGTCTTTTAAATAAAAGAAACGTTGGTCCTCCTTGTGGCCTAGAAAATTTTAACTTAATGGTTGTTGTTTCAGTGGAAATGTGTGTGTGTTGTGTGTCTGGTCTCACCTGAAGCTCAGACAGAGCTGTGAAGAGCGCAGACACAACCGGCTGCCTGCGAGCGTCGATGAGAACCGTCAAACCCAGACAGAGCTTCTCCCTCCTGAAAACACAAGCGCAGGACACTCAGAGAAAGGCTGTGTGCTGCGGAGTTTCCATGTGGACTGTTTCTCACCTCAGTCTGCCGCAGTAGTAGCACAGCAGCTCGCTGATCTGGTTTGTGGTAAAAGCTGCGTCTGTCCACACCTGGTTCCTGCTGCACACCTGCAGCACAGCTCTGCCGCCGCGGTCCTGGTTACCTGCATCCAGATCATGACCCCATAAACCAAACCCTACACCCATCGCTAGAGCGCCACCGTTTGGGGAAAGTCTATATGTGACCCTGGACCACAAAACCAGTCATAAGTGTGAAACTGAAATTTATACATCATCTGAAAGCTGAATAAATGCACTTTCCAGTGATGTATGGTTTGTTAGGAGGACAATATTTGTCTGAGATACAACTATTTGAAAATCTGGAATCTGAGGGTGCAAAAAATTCTAAACCCATTGAGAAAATCATCTTTTAAAGTTGTGTCAAATGAAGTTCTTCAGCAATGCATATTACTAACTCAAAAATTAAGTTTTGAATATAGGTTACGGTAGAGAAATTGTACAAAATATCTCTTCATGGAACATGATCTTTACTTAATATCCCTAATGATTTTTGGCATAAAAGAAAAATTGATAATTTTGACCCATACAATGTATTGTTGTCTATTGCTACAAATATACCTGTGCTACTTATGACTGCTTTTGTGCTGCAGGGACACAAATGTGATTTTAATGATACAAACGGTAAAGAGGTAAAAAAAAAAAAGTTCCAAGCTGCTGTGCTTTTTTGCAGCGCTGCACTAGTTGTACAGTAAAACGTTGATTACGTATCGATATGACACTAAAACTAGAATTATATTTTTTTTAGTAGATTTTTTATAAAGGGGGTTATTAAGAGGGGGTAGATAATTTATATTTTTTTTATTTTTTCATTATTTTTAATAATAATAGTAATATAATTTAATAGAATAGAATAATTTAATATAAAAATATTAATTATTAATGAATATTAAATTACTAGACAAAAATATTAAGTTTAAAAATATTATATATTAATATGACTGTAAAATTTTACATTTTACATGCATGCATTTAGCAGACGCTTTTATCCAAAGTAACTTACAAAGAGGAGATAATAATATTATTAATAATATATTTTACAATAATATTATCATTATCAAAAATAATAATAATAAATACTACTACTTCTACTACTACTACTAATAGTAACAATTATTATTATTATTAATAACAATAATAACTCATCATAATAATTAAGTAAATTAATATAACAATAATTCTTGTTATTAATGATTATTATAATTAATACATTAAAATGAAAGAAAAAATGATTAATAATAATAATAGAAAATATAATATTAAATATAATAATTATTAAATTATACCACCCATTTAATCAAATTTATAATAATAATAATTATTATTATTAATTATAATTAATAAATAAAATATTAAAATTAAAAATATTAAAGTAAAAATATTGCTATTGTAATATTTCACTGTAAAATGAAATATATAGTACACTATGATAATACAAAAATAATAATATAGTAATAATTATTTTATTTTACAGTAAAATTACAATACTAATATACTATAATTTCTTTGTTGTTGTTTTTTAAATGAGCCTAATTTCTTCTTTATTTTTTTATTTTATTTTCAATTTTCATCAAAACCTAAAACACTATGAGCGGTAAGCGTGTAAAAGAACACAGTGCCTCACTTAACTCTGAAACACACAGCATAAAAATGCATTTAATAAAAATGCAGCATCTGCAATTTGCTAATTGCCCTATAATCGGTTTTATTCCAATTAATCAAGCAGCCTCATGCAGTTCATTTGCAATAAACTTAAAAGAAAAACTGATTAATTTAGTTTAATTTTTAAAAGGAATATTACAGTGGTAGCCAAAGAACATTACATTGTGCAGCACAAAATCTCTCTGGATTATTACAATTAATGGCAAAATGAATGTTAGGAAATGTAAACTGATATTTTCTTCTGACACACTACAGCAAGAGATAGAAATAACTGACTTAAAACCATTTTAAGCTGCTGAAAATACTAGTGTTTAAATCATTTTGCACACCACTGTACACTATATCCATATTAATGTCTGTTTCTTGTGTTTTGTAGTTTTTGGGCCGGTCACGCACCAGGAAGGGTCAGAGCACCGGAGGTCAGGAGCTCGTGGTTAAGCTGTGTGATGGATAGAGGACAGACAGCAGACGGAGGTCAGGAGCTCGTGGTTAAGCTGTGTGATGGATAGAGGACAGACAGCAGGTGGCGCCGCAGACACCGCCGATCTGCTGCAGGGCTTGTGAGGAACAAACTCATCTCTGCTGTTACTGTTCCTCCTGGAGCTCAAGTGCAGACCGTCATCAGAGACACCTGAACACACAAACACAGATCTGAGCATCAAACCTCATCGTGACAAAGACCTCATGATGACGGTGATTTAAAATGAAGCAACACTGAATATTAGCACGTTTGAGTTAGTCAGAAAGGTTCCTAAAATGTAAATAATGGACTATTTACGGTGAGATTGAGTCCTGGTTAAACCCCAAACCAATAACACACATTTAAATGACCCATTTCCCATTTAAATGAAAAATTCAGCTGCGCATCAGAAATAAATGACAGTTTAACAGATATTCACATAGAGAACTGTTCTTCTAAATTGTAATGTTTTTTTACGATTTAATTAATGTATCTTTGGTGAGCAGAAGACACTTATTACTGACTCCAAACAGCAGTGTACTGTATGTATGTGCAGATATTGAATAGACTGTCTGGAAGGAAGGAAGATTGGGTTCAGGTGTGATAAAATCTACACAGTGAGTCAATGTTGAGTCACGACAGACACACACACACACACACACACACACACACACACACACACACACACACACACACGTGTGTGAGTTTTTCTTGGCCCTCGGGCTCTGGTTTGAGGAATGCTGCGGCTGACATTCCCAGCTGAAGCAGATGTTTGTCAACTTTCTCCTGACTCCAAACCCTCAGGCTGTTTCTTCCAAACCCAGCAACCCAAACAATACAATACAACTCGTTCTCCTCCTCCTGAGAGGAACGACTGCGGCTGAGGAGTTCAACAACAACTCTAAGAACACCACACGTTATCCACCTGCCTTCAAGGGTTAAATTAGCCAAATAAAATAGAACAAATATTTTTTACAGTAACTAAACGCTCTCATTACACTGTGTTAGAATTGATACAATATTTTAACATTATATGGGACTGAGGAAGAACATTTGAATGTCAACCAATAAAATAAAATAAATGCATTTAAAATAAATAAATAAATAAATAAGATACATTAAAATAAAATTAAACAATTTTTTTTAATCAGTTGCATGAATCACGATTCACTGAATAAAATAAAATAAAATAAAATAAAATAAAATAAAATAAAATAAAATAAAATAAAATAAAATAAAATAAAATCTGCAAATATTTTTCTGAATGAATGAATAAGAAATAAAGATCATTTTAGATGTTTAATTATTATTTGGAGCATTGGGATCGTTAGATGAGGACTTAATGAACTTGTTTTTGTAAAAACCTCAAATTCGACCAAAATTGACAATTTCCAAAAAAAAAATTTTTTTTTTTGTCTGTGGCTCATAATTAGCCTTTTTCACACTTCCGTGTTTCTGGTTCTGGATTGGTGCTTGCAGGGAATTCACTCGAATCAATATGGATTTCCAATGCTAAAAAAAAGTTGCAAATAAACTTTTATTTTGGATCAGTTCATTTACACAAATCATCTGAATGAACTGATTCAATAAAACAAATAGACTTTTTGGAATCAGTTCATTAGATAAATCATCTGAATGAATTAATTCACTTGAATCAATATGGAATTTTGGCCAATGCTATGATAAATTGTAAATTGAATTTTGTTTTTTGTTTTAGTTAGTTTATTTAAATAATTCATCGGAATGAATTAATTCACACAAATCAATATGGATATCTAATGCTAAAAGAAATATTGCAAATAGACTTTTATTTTGAATCAGTTCATTTACACAAATCATCTGAATGAACTGATTCAATAAAACAAATAGACTTATTTGAATCAGTTCATTTGCATGATTCATCTAAATGAACTGATTCACTAGAACAAATCGGAATTTCCGATGAGTTTCTTATCAGTTTGTTCGTTTGTAAAGCTGTACACGACTACTAGTTGGAAAGCGTATTGTTAATGGGAAAGATAAAGCAAGTTAATAGTGTCGCTGCTTGCAGATATTCACTAACCAACACATTTGGCGACAACATTTAGTTGAGTTTGCATACGTCTCTGAAGCCCCTTTCACACTGCGATTCCGGCAAATACACGGGTAATGTGTCCCGGCATTTGTACCCGGGTCGCTAGATTTTGCACTTTCACACTGGCCAGTGATTACCCCGGAATATGTGCATATGCGTTCACACACTAATCCCCCGTAAAGGTCCCGTGAAGACACGTGATATCAGGGTGTGACGTGTAATGGTACGAGTCGAAACGCTCGGCACGTTACAACTTTCACTGAAGCTGGTGAACGATCTCAGCTCAGCGCGGAATAGAGTAATGTGAACTAAATGATCTCTTCTTCGTTACAGTTGTGCAGTCATAGTGTTTGTCGCGAACGTTGATCTGCCTTCAAAACACCTCGTAAAACACGTTTGCCGTTAGGTTCTGGCTTTTGTTTCACACTAGCGCTCGTAGTCCGGGCGGACGAACCCGGCAATGTTACTAGGTCCCCGGACCTGGGTTCAGTCCCGTGAATCAATCAATCCCGGACGTGTGTTGCTTTCACACTAGAAGTCGACCCGGCAATGGTGTCCGGTGGCAATTTGCGGGTTCCGACGTGGCATTGTTGTGAAAGGTCGTTGATGAGTGATGGTGAGCTCCTGGGGGTATCATGGGAACCAGTTAAAATCACAAGGGACCCAATGCAATCACAAAGGCCAAGCAAAACCACATCAGCCGTAATATGGATCCAGCCTCAAATGTCATTGGCCATTGTTGTTGCTGAAAATAGTCTGACTCACCCCTGCTTCGCGATTTGTTGGTTGAGTGGTTGTTAACATGGAGTGGATATTACGTGGAGATGGGCTTTACTCTTTAAGCCTCTCTTCAACATCCTCACCGGCCCAACGGGACACAAAGGTCTCCATTATGACGGAAGGAAACCATCTGGATGGGAGCTGAACAAGGCTGGGAGTTGAGCAGGTAAGCGGTGCAGAGACTTCATCGCGGATCCAGACTGGGGCTGCTGTGCTTCCTGCCCAGCACTTGGAGTGGATCTCTGATTTTCATGTGTGGATACTAAAGCCAGAGAACAGATGGGACTCTGCAGATAATCCCAGATGGGAATGTTACCTAAAACCCCTCTGTGTGTGTGTGTGTGTGTGGTGTGGTGTTGGGTGTGTGTGTGTGTGTTAAATAGAGGGACGGAACGTAAAAATCAGCAGAGCCTAGAGAATTGATTTCACCTAGCACCACTTCGTAACCAGGCTGTGCCGTGAATGTGGTCATATTTTTAGAGTCAAACATCTCTAACACTTAGGCCACAAACTTATGTGTGTGTGTGTGGTGTGTGTCATGGGTTGTGTTTGTGTATTATATAAGTGCGTATTATTTATTTAATATACAACTATGTGGATCATTTCATTGTGAGTGGAGTGGATGGAAATGAAGTTGCATGTCAAAGTGTATTGTAAATTATAATGTCTATTTGAACTGATTGGATTAATATGAAAAGATGGGTTTGCTCATAAATGTATCTGGTCTTGCACGGTTAGGGCATGGTGTGTTTAGAGATACAACCCTTTCACATCATGACAAAGTGTCAGCCAAAATCCTTATCTGAAGAAGAATGCCGGACAGTTTGGAATTTCCTGCGGATAGACCCAAACACACCTCTTGCCTGAAACGCTAGACAGAGGGCAAAACGCTCTTTCTTTCAAACGCTCAATAGCAGGAAGAGCTAAATAAAACAGTGCAGTCTCCCTGGCAATGCATTCAGCGCAATATCGTGCCTTTGGCGTACAGCAAATACTTCAGAAAGACAAGCACTCTCTATAACAGGGCAGGGTCGTTGAAGAATTCCAAAACACACATGCTATTAACCCTTACATGCAGCCGGTCACAAGCCATAAAATCATGCCAGAGGAATGACAAGCTCTCTGCTCTGAAAATCTAAGCTTGTTGACGATCCCGGAGTTTGCTGCAAGTGATAATTACACACTGGACCACAACTGTCTGGAACCAGAACTGGCTCTTGAGGCCTCAGGCGACATGATTTGATAAGGGAAGCCTGTTCTGGTCTTGTTCACTGTGGGAAAGAATCATAACAATATGCTATGCACTGCAGCATTCTTTATGTATAGGAGGGGAGTCCAAACCTGTTCCTGTATAGCCACTGTTCTGCAGAGTTTAGCTCCAGTAGAGCATGATGTTAGTGATGTTAGGGTCATAGGTTTGATTGGTTGGGTTTGCAATGGACATTAATGAATTTAACTTAATGTAACTTTTGGTTAAATTTGGATAAAAGCATCTGCCAGATGCGTAAAAGTCACTAAATTGTTCAAGTGTGGTGTGATCTGAGCTGAGTAATAATGGTCTGTGTATCTCACTAGAATCGTCCATAAGTGTGTTGGAGCTGGTTGGAGCTAAACTCTGCAGGATGTTGGCCCTCCAGGAGAAGGATTGAACACTGCCGATGTACAGTAGCCTGGTTTACATTTATGCATTTCGAATACGCTTTTATCCTGAGTTAATTGTAATGATTTCATGGTAGGAATTTGTTAGGAGCAAGATGTTAGTGGGTTTGATTTCATGGGTTTGCATGGACAAATGCATGAATGTAAACGCCACCATACTGTACGTCAAGGGTGTCTACATCGCATTCAAGGTAAGCATTTAATCCCAAAACAATTCAGGAATCCCCTGGGAATCAAACCCATGAACTTGATATTGTATTTGAAACGTTTTGATATTTGGTGTAGGTTGTTCTTGTTTTTGTTTTTTTTCTTGGTTGGTTGTCCATAAGGAAGCAAGATTTGGACACCCTGGTTGGACAGTTTGTTGACATTTACATTTATGCATTTGACAAATGCTTTCATCCAAAGCGACTTACATCGCATTCAACATATGCATTTGATAAGCTCATGCTTTCCCTTGGAATTGCACCCATGATCTTGACATTTCTAGTGCCATGATTTATTAAGGGAAGCTTGTTCTGGTCTTGTATTTGGTGGGGAAAAATCCCAAAGAAGATGCTCTGCTGCATTCTTCATGTACATCAAGAGTGAGTTTAGCTCTAACCCTAATTAAACACACCTGAACCAACTAATCAAGTTCTTTATACTCACTAGAAACCTCAATTTAAGTGTGTTTGCAATGGTTGGAGCTAAACTTTTGCAGGACTTTGGCACTACAGAAGCAGGATTGGACACCCCTGATGTACAGCATGGTGACATTTACATTTATACATTTGGCAGACTCTTTTATCCAAAGTGACTTGCACCGAATTGAAGATATTAATTTCATCACTTCATGCATTCCCTGGGAATCGAACCCATGACCTTGTCATTGTTAGCGCCATGTCTGGAACCAGAACTGGCTCTTATGGCCTCAGGCGACATGATTTGATAGAGGGAGGTTGTTCTGGTCCTGTTCTTGGTGGGAAAGAATCCCAAACAAGATGCTCTGCCACATTCTTTATGTACTGCAGGGGAGTCCGATTAACGTTAAATGAACCTGAATTTGAACCAACTAATCAAGGTCTCTTCAGACTCAATAGAAACGTCCATGCAAGTATGTTTGCACTGGTTGGAGCTAAACTCTGCAGGACTTTGGCCCTCCAGGAGCTGGATTGGACACCCCTGATGTAAAATATGGTGGTGTTTTTTTTTTTTATGTTTTGGAGGTTGTTTTTTTCAAAGTGTGTTTTATTTTGTTTTGGGTGTGTGTTTTTTATGTTTTTGTGTATATTTTGGGTATAACCCATGATCTTGACATTGCTAGTGCCATGATTTCTTTAGGGAAGCTTGTTCTGGTCTTGTTTTTGGTGGGAAAGAATCCCAAACAAGATGCTGTACTGAGTTTTTTCATGTACACCAAGAGTGCCCAGACTTGTTCCTGGAGGGCCACTGTCTTGCAGAGTTTAGCTCCAACGCTAATTAAACACACCTGAACCCAACTAATCAAGGTCTTAAGACTCTTAGAAACTTCCATGTAAGTGTGTCAGCACTGGCTGGAGCTAAACTCTGCAGGACATTGGCCCTCCAGAAGCAGGATTGGCCACTCCTGAGACTTACATTGCATTGAAGGTATGCAATTGATCAGTTTTTGCATTCCCTGCGAATCAAACCCATTACCTTGGCACTGGAATAGCAAACTTCAAAAGAGTTGACAAACGTTTTTGCTTTTTTTCTGTTTTTTGTTTTGTTTTTCGTTGGTTTGATAGGTGGCATCTAAATCCAATTTTCCAAAACGAAATGCATAACCATTCATAAGTTTCTTGGGAAGGCCACTGACCCTGGATACCGGATCCACCGGAAGACGACCGAGCCCGGTTGACTTTAAAGTGTTTGTTTTTGTTTTTAAGTTATTTGGATTGTCTGGTGTCGGTCTCTGGCTGGGATTGGGGTTGTTGGAGGGATGGACGGTGGTAGGATCGTTGATAGATTGATAGTTTTATCTGCTATCAGCGATCAGAGATTATAGGTGTGTTTGGGTTATTTATTACTTGGGACAGGAGGCATTATTGGATTCTTGCTCTGAGTTCTGTGATCTTCCTCCAGAATTGATTCAGAGCTGGAGCCAAGGTTCATAGGGTTCTGCAAAGCCTCCATGTAGGACTTGCGGAAAAGTCGGCGAGATTCGAAGGCAGCAGAGTCTCTGGGATGCCGCTTGCGAAGGCCGGGATTGCTAAGGTCTGTGCTAAACGATAGAATTTTGTGTCCAATTCCTCCTCGAATGCATCCCTGATCTGGGCTGCCCAAGGTGGGCGTCTGGGGAAGGGAGTTAGGACTCGTGTGCAAAGGCGAATACTCCGAGTGCAGGGAGCTGATGCCCATATCTGTGAGGCTGCGGCTGAGGACTGGCTCCGATACGGTGGACTCAGCTCCCAGGGAGTCTCGTGAACTGAGCGTTCCCGTGGATCCGTGGGTGCTGCAGGTACTTAGTTGACCCCGCAGGGTCCCACTGCCGCTCCGTGCTTGCATGATTGCATCTGCAGTGCAGGTCACAAACAAAGGATTGACCACGTTCTTCCAGGGCGTTCGGTAAACCACGGCACCGGTACTGAGGAGGCAATTCTGGAGAGGGTGCAGCTTGCGTTCACGCATTACATTCTGCAAGAAGTCAGGCGTGAACACGCTGCCGTACATGCTCTCGGCCACAGGGATCTCCGTAATGGCCTGCCCGCTCCCTGACAGGCATTTTATGACCAGTTTGGCAGCTTTGTGTCCTAAGGGAACCACCTGCAGGTAGAAATCTCCCTGCCGTAGACGTACTTTATGCAGGGGTGGTGGGTTTTGGAGAAACATTTTCTTGTGAAAACAGAGGGGATATCTCTTGTTGTAGAGAAAGGGGTCTTTAAATCGCAGCTGTGGAAAATTAAAAGGATGAATTCATCAGATAAAATGCCACTTTTCTTACAGGCACAGGCAACAATCATTTGCAATCACTAATTAATTTCTGTCTTAAAGCAGATTTAAAGACACAAAAATGCAATGAATTAGAACATCATGGATTTCTAAAATATACATCTGAAAGTGAAATGCATAATTTCTTTATCGCTCAACAGAATTGCAAAAATGACAACTAGGTGGCATACTCTTATTTTGTTAACTGAAATAAAATTAAATATAAATGGCTTTTTAATTATGTTAGCTAGTTAATTTCTAATTTTCATTTAGTTCAACTTGGTGTACAAAAATAAATAAAACTGAAATAATTTAATAAAAAACTATATATTTTTTATTAAAAAACTATATATTTAAAATGTTACAAAAAAAACTTATTAAAAGTTTAAAAAAAAATTACTAATAGTTTATTAAGAAATGTTAAAAAAATTAAAAGTAAAAGTAAAATAAATTTATAAAATTTTAAAATATTATTTTTTTTATTTTTTTTAAATATTATAGTTATTATATTAAATTAAATTAAATTTGATTTGAAAAAAATACAATTTCGATAAATAGAATATTAGCAAATAAAATTAGAAAACACTATAATTTATGTAATGAAAACATTAAACATAAGGATTGAAATTAAAATAATATGTAAAATTCCTTGCAGGGACTCAAATAATTCAGCAAATAAATGAATGAATGAATGAATGAATGAATGAATGAATGAATGAATGAATAAAATAAACATTGTAGTGAGCTAACAAGCAATTTACCACAATTGGCCAACATTTTTTATGAGAGACTTCTGCACGGGCAATACAGTGTGAAAAAGGCATTTTATCATGGTACATAAAAAAAGAACTTCGCTACTTATATACTTAATGCTACTGAACAGTTAATTTAGAAGCGCTGTTAAAAACTCCCTGATGCCACTGACTGTATAATGATACTGATGATGCAGCAGGAACACGTAAGTTTAGCACACTATGACTCCCTCAAAGATCATGCCTGAGTTGAATGAGGCCGCTGAGAGCCCTCGTCTCAGAGTAACAACGGCAGCGCTGAATACAGGAGCGTAAGGTTTCAGCTATGTGCTCACGCAGCGCGAACCTGCAGAAATACAAAGCCTCCCTGAGCAGGTCTTTCATTTCAGCCTGATCCTCTTTGCCAAGTTCACTGCAGTGAGCTCACAACACGCTCCGTTTGGGCTGTTTATCACAGCAATACTAAACCCTCTTTCAGCCTGAAGTATTCATCCTCCCTCTCATGTTCCAGCTCTCGCAATGTTTCTCTCTGAGAGAATTTAAATGGCTTGAACATGTTTAGCTGCAGCACTATGGATTTCAACTACAATATCTGAAGAAGAGGCAAAATAATAAAATATTCAACAAACCTATGTAAACCGCATTACCAGGCCATTAATACACAATATCGAGTTTAAAGATCACGTAATGCATGATGCATCACCATCTAGGTCCCATAAATAATAAATAAATAAGTTGTTTTTATTCAACAAGCATGGGCATTATGCATAATGTTAATACATATAAAAACAAACAAACAAATATGCATTTATTTATTTGAATATGTATGTAAATGTATAATGCATAATGAAAAAATTTATATTATATTATATTATATTAAATTAATATTATCTTATATAGATTATATTATATATTGGACTGGACAGCTATTTATTATGCATATTTATATTATGAATTGAGATAATATTTTTTTTTGTAATTTTTGAAATTATTTTGGATTTGTATTATATTTTGTTATTGATTGTGAATTTATTTTGATTAATGTTTTTATGTGTGTAAATTTTTTTTTGTTTGATATATTAATTTGATTTACTCTTGAAAATATCTGAAACATTTTAAAATATATACCATATCACTAACTTTTGAATATATATGTATATTTTAATTTATTTTTTTATTTTGTATATGTAACTTTGGGTTGTTTAATGTATATATATTTATATTTTTATATATTTTGTGTTAAATTTGCTTATGTTTGATTTTTATATTTATTTATTTTTTTTGTTGATCTTTTGTCTATTAGTAGATATTGCCCGCTATTTTTATTAACTTGGAAATGCTTCAGTGAAAATGCGTCTGCTGAAGCTGGCATTACTTGTGTTATTGCCTCTTCAGTGTTTCTTTTGTGGGGGATTATGTTGTAGGTGAGGAGGAGGTGGATGTCACCACGGTACTGTCTCTACCACGACTGGAAGAGCTCTGCCTGTCTCTCCACGACGCTGAAGAGCTGCCACAGGACGGTGGCCGCCGAGGCACTGAACGGAGGATACAGAGCTGATAACACGCTCTGAATACAGCGGTCCAACGACTCCGAGTCCTGCAACAGATCACACTTCACACAGTCAATCTCGCCTTTTACCACAAACATTTACTGTATATTGTCTGAGTTTGGTTATAAAATTGACTATTTTTAAAAGAGTGTTATATAACAAAAGCAACAATGCTTATTGTAATCATTGGATGACAGGTGTGCTTCAAATAATGTTTAGTGAAATTTTGTTCATGCATCAACTGAAAACAGCATATTTGTGACCCTGGAGCACAAAAGCAGTCTTAAGTCTCTGGGGTATATTTGTAGCAATAGCCAACAAACATTGTATGGGTCAAAATTACAGATTTTTCTTTTATGCCAAAAATCAGTCAGGATATTAAGTAAAGATCATGTTCATGAAGACTATTTAGTACATTTCTTACTGTAAATATATCAAAACTTCATTTTTGATTAGTGATATGCATTGCTAAGAACTTAATTTTGACAACTTTAAATGTGATTTTTCTCAATATTTAGATTTTTTTTTTTTTTTTTTTTGGAATCTCAGATTCCAGATTTTCAAATAGTTTCCAAATATTGTCCTATCTTAATAAACCATACATCAATGGAAAGATTATGTATGATATATAAATCTCAATTTCGAAAAATTGACCTTTATGACAGGTTTTGTGGTCCAGGGTCACATATCTCAGTTCATGAAATGAAGTGTTGAATAAAAAATAAAAAATTGATAGTCAACGCAGCCCTTGTTTAATAAAAATTGAAATTTTTTGTATATTTTGTTCTAGAATCATAAGTATGATGAATGTGTTTATATATTTTTTGTTCGTAATGCTTGATAATAGTATTAAAATTGTGTAAAAATAATTATTATGCATAATATACTTATTACTATATCCTAGATATATATATATATATATATATGATATATATATCTATATATATATATATATATCTATATATATAATATATATATAGATGCTGGTCAATATATTATATCATCAAAACAGTTGTTTTAATTTCACTAATTCCATTCCAAATAGCTGTGAATTTGATATAATATATTCATTCTCATGCACACAGTGCGACGATATATTTCAAATGGGGGGGGGTTTTATTTCTTGTAATTTGGTATTATAAACTGACAACTAAAGGAAAATCCCAAATTCAGTATCTCAGAAAATTAGAATATTACTTAAGACCAATACAAAAGAAAGGACTTTTAGAAATCTTGGCCAACTGAAAAGTATGAACAATTTGCATTATGCACAATAAATTTCCATGCATGTCCAAAATGAATAATAATAATAATAAATAATAAAAAAATAATAATATAATACATATATACACATACACACACAGATAGACAGACAGATAGAAATATTAAATGTCAGCTGAATTACCGGCCTGTTTATATACAATATCGCGTTTAAAGATTGCATGATTAATATATATATATATATATTTTTTTTTTATTACAAATATAAAATAAAATAATAATAAAATAAATAAATAATGTCAATGATTTCAGCCCTACAAAACTGTTTCGCCAATACCGAAAATTAATTTTTAGCTTAATATTTTCATTTGCTGAAATTTTGTTGTCACTGATTTACTGTAGGACACATGAAGCATCACGTTCTGTCGTTATAGACTGAATCAAACACCCAATGTGTAAACAATGGCAGCATGTTGTTTTTGGTTTGGTTAGTGAGACGGTTTGATGGTCACAAGTTCAATCTCACAGTTCCCAGGTACAGACACAAACAGCAGGATGTCAGGAGGTCGCGGGACACTGATGAGACAGGAAACACCTGTCAATGAAGCGCCACCGACTGGACAATAACAGGCGGATGGAAAATCCTGTCCCTAACGCAGAACTACATCATATCTGTGGAGCAGAGGACTTTCCAGCAGGATATATATCACAGTGTCCTAGACGGACACAACCATGACCTGGGACGGTCAGTTTTAGGTTAAAGGGACAGTTCACCCTAAAATGAATATTTGCTGTTAATTTGAATCCAAGACTTAGGTGAGTTTTTCTTCAGTAGAACAGTAAAGAAGGTTTTTAGCTGAAACCGTGCTTTTTGGTGATTCATAAAATGCAAGCCAATGGCTAAAGCACAAAATTAACACCCGAGACATTACATTGAGGTCTTATGAAGTGAAACGATCGTTCTGTGCAAGAAACTAAACATTATTTACAACATTATTACATGTAATCCAGAGCCTCAGTCAAACAGGGAAATTTGATTCTTTTCCACGAACTGGTTCTTTCGAACAGTATCTGGTTCAAATAACTGATTCGCTAGTTTGTTTATGTAATCATGCAATGACATAACGTTAAAGCATCAAATAATGATGTGAAATGTGGATGTTTTATGTGTCTAAACTAAGCTTATAAAGTGAATAAACTAGTCTTCATCAGCTCACCTTTTTAAACCATGTAAATAATTTCTTGCACAGGCCAATCGTTTCGCTTCATAAGACCTCAATATATCGTCAGGTGTTAATTTTGTGTTGCCTGATGTGCTTTTTTTGACTTTTAAAGTGGCGGCAGTCATTGACTTGCATTTTATGAATCACCAAAAACAACAGTTTCAGCTAAAAATCTTATTTACTGGCCTACTGAAAATGCAAAGTTTTATCTTAGATAGCCTGAGGGTGAGTAAATTAACAACAAAGTTTCCTTTTTAGGTGAACTGTCCCTTTAAATGGGCAGAGAAGATGTGGAGAAAATGGAAATGAACTTTTTTGAGTAGAGCTGCAGATGGGAAAAGCCCAGGAACATTCCCTCCCTGTTCTTTCTGCTCTGTTGGCCTTGAATTAGACGCTCACTCCTCCACAGGCAGCCATTGTTTGGCTCTCCTGCAGAAAGTCTTTTCTGGTGCTCTAGGAAACTCAGGCACTCAGGAATAAACATGTTTTAACCTGAAAACTTTAGTGATGGTCTAAACTACAAGCTGTATTCAGGATGATCTGCATATCAGTCAAACAGCACTTCTAAAGCCTGAGAAGACTAAACATTCAGCGCTGGATGGACGACTTCAAGAGAACTGGAGATATAAGTGTGGCTTTGAAGATGAAAGATTAAATAAGACTGGGCAGAAGGAGAGCTTCTGATGCATTTCCATAACCTTGAAGAAGTTATTTCACCTGGCTGAGGCCCGTAAAAGAGCTTTTAATAGCAGCCGAAGCACAAGTGTGGCTCAGAGGAGATGTGTGTGGGATCCGGGAGGATCTGCCCTCTTTGATGGTGTTTATGGTGACGGATCAGACCCGGACCTGTAATTATATCTAAACGACGTGGATTCCAGGTGGCTCACTGCCGCTCTATTAAAACAGATGGACATCTGCTACAAAACCACACGACCTACAGAGTCAAATCATTCATTTGCACCAAAATCATGCAGCTCTTTGAGGAACGGTTTACTTTTTTTAAAGTGATGAGACTTACAAACCCAATAGTTTGAAATAAATTACTTTTTTTAATGTTTACGTCTTATCAAAGCGGCATTTATTTGATCAAAATACAGTAAAATAAAAATAAAAAATTTGAAAAATGATTTCAAATTTAAAATAACGGTTTTCTATATGTATATATTGTCAAATTTAATGTATTCATATGGTGCAAAGCTGAATTTTCAGCACCATTACACCAGTTTTCAGTGTCACATGATCCATAGAATTCTATAAATCAGAAATTATTCTTCTAATTTGCTGATGTATTGCTTGCAGGACATGTGAAAATCGCCCATAATTCTTATCCAAAGCGACTTACAATTGGGGATATATATATATATATATGTATATATATATATGATATTGATATATACATAAAACTTAAGAGTGTGTTAAACCCAGAGTACATATATATTTATGTGTATTAAATTTTAAGAGTAAACTTAAGAGTCTTAAGAGTTAATTTTTCGATTTTGAGTTTTATGAGTCATTTTTTAGATGTTTAGATGTTTATATCATTTGATGTATGGTTTGTTTGAAAATCTGGAATCTGAGGGTGCAAAAAAAATCTAAATATTGAAAAAAAACATCTTTAAAGTTGTCCAAATGAAGTTCTTAACAATGCATATTACTAATCAAAAATTAAGTTTATATATATTTACGGTAGGAAATTTACTAAATATCTTTATGGAACATGATCTTTACTTAATATCCTAATGATTTTTGGCATAAAAGAAAAATCGATAATTTTGACCCATACAATGTTTTTTTTTTTGGCTATTGCTACAAATATACCCCAGCGACTTAAGTCTGGTTTTGTGCTCCAGGGACACATATATAAAACTGATATCCACTATGGAAATTATTAGTATGACACTTTAAAGTTTCATTGACTTCTATGACTTTTACAGGCCTGGAAACCCCAGTTTTAAAGTTTTCCAAGACTGTGGGAACCCTGAAGAGATCACTAAAAATGCAGTTTTAACAAATGGTTGCAATAATTGATGCTCTAATTGACCTGAGCTGCACTTAAACACTTATACTGCAATGCAGACATACAGTAACTAAGCTGTGATTCACCGCTCTAAACAAACGGCGTGTGAACTCCTGACAGTCTTTCTCAGGCGTGTTCAGTGGGTCTCCGGCGGAGCATGACGGGAGTGAAACAGGAGCAAGAGCACATGTTACTGAGAGCCGCCTCATACATGCAGGTGTGAAAGCAGCGTTAACACCTCTCCAGAGCCTCTGAGGACAAATGCAGGATTACAGAGGAGGAAAAACACAATGGGCTGACAGCAGGGGTCTGACCGTGATGCTGAACTGAACCGGCTATTTAAAAAACATCTGTGAAGACATCAGAAAACTGTTTACAGGCTTGCTTTGCTTTTCTAAAAATAATAAAAAAAAATATTTTTATTTTTTTTCTTTTCGGATGGTTTTTTTATAAAAAAATTTTTAAATGCAACAAGTAATTAAAGGAGTTTTTTTCTATTTATTTAAAAAAAATAATAATAATTTGATAACTTTATTTATTTATTTTACAGTATAATTCAGTTTAAAATTAATCCTGAAATATAACATAATATGGGTTTCAGGTGCTATACAAGAAAGAAAATAAATAAATTTTTTGATTATTTGATTTATGTAGTTTTGTTAAGTTTATTTAGATAATTATTTAAAGGTTTTATTTAATTTTTTAATTTTAATGAAATAAAATAAAAAAATAAAAAATATATATATAATCTTCATATAATACAATCAGAATGTTTATATACATACATATATTCATAACAGTATACTTGAATATTTATTATGATGTATTAAAGAATACAATCGTTTAGAATAATATAATAATATGATGATAATAATAAAAATCTATTATTTTATTATACTACAGTATTCAGCTTTTCAGAATGTAAACTGAACAGTATGAATTAAGTGAACTAGGTGCTAATGAAAAAAAATATTGGACACCAAATAAATACAGTATTTATTTTTATATATATGTATATTATATATATGATATAAATAGATACTAATATATATACATAGTATATATATATACATATATATATATATATATATATATAATATATACAAATGAAATGTAAATATTTAATATATATATATATATATAAAAAAAAAATTTTATTTATAATTTTATTATTTTCTTTCAAATAAATATCATATTATATACAGTATTTTATTCTTTTATTTAGTATAAATTTTTTTTTATTAAATTATTATAATTATAATTATTATAATTGTGTCCGTGTGTTAAGCTTACAATAATTAACTGCAATTATATGTATATGATCAGCTGAATGTCTGAATAATGGTGACGTCTCTGGCTAAATCCATCCTTTTGAAAGCAGTGTGTGAATGGTGCACCTGATGTGGCTGGCAGCTGTCGGACAGGTCGACGTCTACAGAAGGAATGTCCATCAACTCACTGAGGACAAAAGCCACGCACAGCTGCTCTCAAACAGGTTCTGTAGTGAATCTCTGAGCGATGACACAACAACACAAACACACAGAGCAAACCCAGAACTCACACACACACACGGCGAGCCTGCAGTGACACGGCAACCGATCAGTGATTACGAGACGAGTTAAAGTGCTGTAATTGAGGGATCAATTCAAGACGCCGCTCCCATGATGTCTGGATTACAGCACAAAAGACTAAAGCGAGCCCTAATGCCACTCATTACCAAACAGGTCGAGTTAAAGGATGGTAACACTGTGCTTACAGACAAACCTCCACAAAACACAGATCAATAAATCCATTAAAATTAGCACACAAATACCTGAACAATCAAGTCACAGATTCTGAGAAATAAACAATCATGCAAACTCCTCCGAATAAGAGACGAAGTCAAACTCTGCTTTAAAGCAGCTCTAAAAAGAAAACAGTGCCATTATATTCGGCTCAATTCAGTTCAATAACTAAGCTGAACAAATGAAACAAATTCAGAAGTCATCATTCAGATCCATTCAGTTTAAGTTGTGTTCTCATCCAACAGTTACTCAGATTGATAATATTACTGAAGATTTAGAGTCTTTCAAACCCCCAAACTAAAAAACAACAACAACAACCAAAAATAGTATTCTAATTTTGGTTTTGTTTTATGTGTTTATGTATTTTATTTTATGTGAAGGATAACATTTGCTCATTTGCAGGTCGATTTAGAAAGAAGAATCTACTAATGTATAAATGTAAATATACTACAGTACAGTCACAGTATTTTTAGTAAGTGAACAACATTATACCAGTGTTATCATAGCTTTTGTTAATATTTAGATTAAAAAATAATTTTTAAATGTTCTACTTTCATTTTAACTTTAGTTAAAGTTTTAGTAATTTTCTTGTGTTCTTTTTTCTTTTTAAATGTCTTTAAATTTTTTAATTAATTTTATTTGAGTTTTAGTTTTTGGTATTCCAGCACATCAAGTTCAATTAAATAAAAATGAGAAATGCTGACTTGGAAACAGCTGAAATAAAATAAGTGCACTTTTTTTTATATATATATATATTTTACTTCACTTAACATTTACTTTATTTAAAGTAACAAAAGTATTTTTATTCATGGCTTGCGTTGAGTTAATTCTAATAACCCTGCATGCTGTACGTAAAGACATCTTCTTGTGTGTTAGTGAAGACGTCATTATACTTTGTATTAGGTCATTTACTCAGGTAATTATCACAGCTCCGCGACTTCACTCTGGAGTGCATAGTGCTCCGCGTCCGCATTCAGGGCTCAAGATAGTAGAAAAACCATAAATATGCAAATAAATAAAAAGGTGAGTTGATTAATCCAGTGTAAGTCCATGCTCCTCTGCACCCATGACTGTGTCGTCTCTAGTGGGAGGATTGAGAGAGAGACGTCCCTCCTCCTGCTGGATAATGCATACTGATGCAATTTCCTTTAGCGCTGAGAAAACACACATCTGATCTGCACACAGGCACAACAACACCCCCGTCCACATGTGCCCTGTAGGGAACAAACCTTTAATACCCCCTCCTCCTCTCTCGAGCGGCTGGAGCCTCCCCCTCTTTGTCCCAACAAAACAAATGCACTAGGGTTTCAGTTTATGCTGTCGCTTTTGTAAAAGGAGGAGGGAGAAAAGAAAAAAGAAGACGGCTAGGGTCACTCAACTACAAAAGTGTTGCGCTCAATCTCACTAATCTAAAAAACTAGAGCGGACACACAAACAAACTAAAGTGCTTGGGATTTAAGGTAACACTTTACTTGAAGCTTTTAAATATAATGCATTAAAAAGTATGAATGCATTTGAAGATTTTTATTTTAATTGATTATAAATTATTTATGATATTAATATACTTATCTATGCATTGCTAATAAATACATTATAATTAAAACACACGGGAAACAGTCTATATATGTAACAAGGAATCTGCAAATATAATGCATTTTAAGTTTGGTTAGAATTATTTATGATAAGATATAATGCATTAAAGTGAAAACCTTTATAATGCATTACATAAAGGCACCAGGTGCCACCGTAAAATATTTATATAACTTCTTGACATCACTGAGATTAAATGGAGAGCAAACAGAAACTAAAATTGCAAATGCTTCTTATAAGAATCTATAAGTCAAATTTTGAATGAAAATGCAGAACAGATATATTTTATATCTCAGTTGATGCTCCTTTACATCATAAATACAGCAATATTTTTCCCCCAGTGACAGAAGTGAAATTAAACGGACAGCAAATGGAGACTCTTAAGTCTTAAATATTTCACATAAGAACCAATGTAAAGTTTAAGACGAGAAAGAAAAAGTTCTATTTTGTTTTCTATTTTTAGACTCTTAAGTCTTATTATTATTATTTTTTATGATTTTTAATTTTTTTGTAAGATGTAAACTCACAACTGTGAGAAATGTCATAATTGTGAGTTTATATCAAGCAATCCTGACTTTATTTCTCAGAATTGCAAGTTTTCATAAAACAAGCTTTAAAAAAAAAAGAAAAAAAAACTTTGAATGCAATTTGCATCTGCCAAATGCATAAATGTAGATAAAGATAAATGTGTGCACACACAAACACAAAAACACAGTACACAGGAAATGCCTCTGGTATCTGATGAAGGTATTTAAGGTTTATCTGTTCAGGCATCCAGTCTGAAGGCATAATTCATCCTGTTCTCCACTAGAGGGCTGTTCTTCACACTGACTGCAGATCAAGACTAAATCAAGATCGTTTAGTCCCTTGTTTAGCCAGATATACAGTTAAATCATGCCATTGCATTTTAGAAAATTAAGTCCAAGTTTAATTGTCCAGCTCCTGCAAAAGAATTACATGTAGTGCTTTGATGAACTGCTTTGTTTCTCCTCTTTTGCAAGTCGTGTTGAACAGAAGCATCTGCTAAATGCCTAAACACAAAACTATATGCAAATTACATATAATCCTAAAGATTCACCAGAACAAAGGGAATCAGAAAAGACACTGTTACTAATGAAACAGGAATCACACTAAAAGATCTCAGCAGTGCAAATGATGCAACTGTGCCATAAACTCTTATTTTGCAATAAACTCATGCAATAAAATATAAATAAATAAATAAATAAATAAATACACATATACATGTATTTAAAAAGTCTATTGCAAATTATTCAGACAAATAATACTGCAAATTATATATACAGTATTTTGTACATGCAATCGATAACATTGAATTAATTAATTAAAATAAAAATCTAATTTTAATTAAAATTGATTTTTATTATATTTATATATTTTATTAATTACTTAAAATATAATATCACACAAATTATATACTGTGTATTATATATATAACGTATATCATACCTATAATTAACAGTATTCAATTGATTATAATGGGATAAAGAGCTAATTCAGTCTTTTTGCTGAAACAAACCTAATGTTGTGATTCATCTCAGACCGTGTCGGTTCAGTTCCAGGTTTAAATACGGATGAATAGAAGAACACTGTCACACTCAATTACAGTTTCCTTCAAGTAACTCACAGACGAGACCAACATGCAGTGCATGAATGCGTGTTTCTTATCTTATCTTGGGTGACTAGCTCTTAAGTTAAGAGGTGAAGTAGCACTAGAGAATCTACACAGTAGCCGTCTAATCTTCACTCACTGCTTCGGTACATCAAGCTGTTCAGTTCAAGGCTGTGCAAGATGTTTTTCTCTCAAACTATCAGGCAAAGAACTCAAGTTAAAGCCCTGCTAAGTCTGTCTGTTTGCAGTTTTCGGTGCATTAACGGATGCATTGCTCACAGCAGCATATTGAACGTTATTTTGTCTGTGCAAACAGGTATGAAAAGGAATAAAAAAACATCAGTCACGTTACTTCCTGTTTTTCAAAAGCAGCTGCTGAAAATCTCTCAAAATGCATTCTTCGAACTTAGAAAGCCCAATTTGTGAGATGCAGAGAAACAGATAAGGGCCTCCCCGTGACAGCAGCATCTGATAACACAGCTAACAAAATAAGCCCGCTTTCCCATAATCATAACTCATGTGTGCGATAAACAGCGCGCGTCCATCACGACCTACCAGAAGTAGATATAGAAGATATCATCTAAAAATTGTGTTTTAGTCAACCAAGACAATCCGTGAGATGAGATTATTAATTGCATTTTATTCTAATTTGCCTCCTGAAGAGAACTGAACCTGGCCATATTTCATGCTAAAATCTAAAGAAGGAAACATGAAAATGTAATTTCAGTATGCCTATTAATCATAGTTTTTAATGATTATTAATTTAATTAGCTGTATTTTTATATTTTAAATGTATTTGTATTTGTGTGAATATTCTGCTTTAACTTTAGCAATAAAATATAAATAATTACAAATAACTATTTTATTGTTTATTTCATTTTGACAAATTTTAATATATATATATATATATATATATATATATATCTATATATATATATATATACTATATATATATATATATATATATATACATAGATATATATATACACACACACATTTATTATACTCCATCAATAATTAGGTTTATTTTTGCATTTTAAGTTTTCATTTTAATTATAGCTCAATTTCTAGTAATTTTGTTACATTTTAATTCACTTTTAGTTTTGCTGAAGTTTTATTTTTATATATATATATTTTAATACTTTAAATTAAACTTATTTCAGTTAGTAGCCAAGGCAACATTTCCTAGATTCACTTAGTTTAAATCTATTTTAATAATTTAAACATTTAATAATATTTTATATTTATAGCGAAGGCAACATTTCTAAATTTTAAGTTTAGGTTAATTTTAATTTAATTAATTTAATATATCATATTTTTTTTATAATTGAATTAATTTCAGATGTACATTAATTAACATTTTTCAAATAAATGTAGTTTATGATAATAATCTTGTGCTACTTATATCATATTGAAACAGCACTTACAAACTAGAAAATGCTGCAAATTAAAATCATGTTTGCCGATGCTCTGCTGAAAAAAAGGTGTGGAACAATTTTCACTCACAAATTGCTAGTAAATTTCACTAATATTTACATAGAAACTGCAAGTAGAACGACTGAAACAGTATTTTCTTGTAAAACATAGTCTAATAATCTTAGTTTTATCTAATAGCACAATTGCAGCAGCGTGTGTAAAATAAACATAACGTCACGGCCCGTGTTTCAGCGCTCTGATTGGGATGGTTGACATATCTTGAGCTGAATGAGACGGTATGCACGTCTCTGTGATTGACAGACGTGGAGTGAGCTGATGTACGGGTGTCTGTCTCTGCGGAGGAATGTGACGCCCTGATCTCACTGCGCTTTACTGCACACTTCCTGTGCTAACACACTCATCCTAAACACCTCAGAGTCACTCAAAGCTGCCGTCAGTCAGGTAGTGGTCTAAATGCATCACAGGCCACAGGTTAGAATCATCCCACATGAGATCTCTCTCAGATCTTGAGACACTTTCTCCTAAAAATCAATGAGATTTAAAGGGAGACCAAGTCTTTAATCTTGCATCAGTTTTTGCTTCTGAGAGAAAGACCTCTACTCTAGCATTTGGGGTCAGTAAGTTGTTATTTTTTTAAAAGAGATTTATATTTTTGTTCAGTAAGGATGCATTAAAGTGATCAAAATTGATTTCTATATCAAACAAATGCTGTTCTTTTGAACTTTCTGTTTATCAAAGAATCCTGAAAAATTAAATGCATCACCGTTTCCACAACAATATTGTGCAGCTTAACTATTTTCAACATTGATAATAATCAAAAATGTTTCTTGAACAGCAAATCATCATATTAGAATGATTTCTGAAGATCATGTGACACTGAAGACTGCAGTAATGATGCTGAAAATACAGCTGTGCATCACAGAAATAAATTATATTTTGAACAGATATTCACATAAGAAACCGTTTTTTTAAATTATGATATTATTTCACAATTTTTACTGTATTTTCCATCAAATAAATGCAGCCTTGGTGAGCAGAAGAGACTTTTTTCAAAAACATTAAAGAACTTTCTAAAGTTTAACACAAGAGCTGAAATGCACAGCTTTGATTTGCCATTGATTTTATAAAACCACGACAGCAGCAATATCCTATAAATCAATAACTGTTTTACTATTAATAATATAAATAAATAATCGGCTTGGCAACTAGGCAGTGCTATAATTCGTCACAAGAGCATTTTACAACATCTCTGAACAAGACTCCCACAATCAGACTCTGTTTTACACACAACATTATAACACAGATCTGATAACATGAGCTATGCAATGAATCCGGAATATAAAGCACAATGTACTCACACACGTGAATCTCTAGATCCAGCGGTCAGTGTGTCAATCCTCCGTAGATCCTGTGGATGTGAGTCTGCAGACGTCAAGCAGAGAAACACACATTAGTGCTCTGAGCAGCTCACATGGCCTTGAGAACACACACACACACACACACACACACACACACACACACACACACACACACACACAGCTAGTCTCCTCTGCTGTGGGAGTGTGAAGCACTGATATCAGACGGACACAACTCGACCAAGGACAGTGTGTATTGTGAATTTTGGGAAACAGTCTCAGAAAACACTCATTATTGCTCAGAAGCAATATCCTGTGAGTGAAGGATTAATAAAGTATTTAATAATAAAAATTGCTCTTCCATAGCTAAGTTTAATGTCAGTGTCTCAGATGCTTCTCCTACAATTCCTTTGGAGAAATAAAAATAGAAACAAATGCATGGAAATTATTAAATTTTGTTTTTTGTTTTGACCTTTTTTTGTTTTTTTATTTTTTTGTATAGTAGTGTGATGTGTATTGTTTTGATTTGTTTAATCTTTTTTCTACCTAGGAAGCAATTGAGAGATTGCATTGGAGATTTGATCAGAGTGTGTATTTTGGGAAACAGACTGGAAAAAAACAATCATTATTGCACAGCCAATAGAGCTATTTTAGTGTCTCGGATGTTTGCACTAGGAGATATAAAAATAGAAACAAATGGAGTCACAATTTTGAGATATATCCTGAAATTATACACTGGGGGAAAAAAATTTCCATGCAGAAGTTGCTAGAAATTTCACAGTAAATTAAAAAGAAATGCAAGTAACACACTGAATTAAACATGACATCCTGAAGTAGAAAGATTTGTAAAACATACTCCAATAATCTTAATAAAACAAATATTAACATATGAGAGTTCCCAGGAGAAACATCTGAGAGAAGACTCAACTTTTCTATCAAGGGAAAAAAATTGCTTAAAGTTTGCTCTTCTGTAGCGCAAGAGACTTAATTAAATTAATTAATTAATTAATAAGTTAATTTAAGCGTCTCAGATGTTTCTCTTATAAAATCCTTAGACAGAAATAAATGGAGTCAGTTGCATGACGATTTTGATATTTCCCAAAAAAAAAAAAAAAAAAAAATAAAATCTGCAATGAAAGAAAAAGTGACGTGACAGTTTTGTTTTAATTTATTTTAAATAGAAAGAAACAGAATGTTTGTTGAATGTTTTTTTTTTGGTAGCTTGAAATAGTGTTTTCCTGTAAAACGTACTCCAACAACCTTAATAGAACTAATCATAATTAAATAATACAACTTTTTTATAGTATAAATCTGATACATATGGGATTATTGGGACTTGATTCATCTGAAAAGACTTAGTTCACTGTATTTAATCAGATAAGACAGTCATTATTGCTTAAAGTTCTGTAACTCGAGATACTTGATGGATTTGTTTCTGATTTATTTGTTTATCTCCTTTCCTTATAGGAGAAAAAAGTCAATAGCATGACAATTTTGAGATATTTTATGAAACATATGAGAAGCAACATCTATGAAGCCTCAGTTTACTGTATTTAATCACATTTCTATCTAAGAAACAAGAGAGTTATTAAAGAGGTTGCACTGGTGATTTTTCCCTCCAAGTCAGAGCCATAACAACTCAGTATTGCTTAAATTTGCTCTACAAATGGAGATAATGGACGAGGCTTTATATTTAACCACACTTTCAGTGTTTGGTGAGGACAGACTCAAACATTCATTAAAAACAGAAGCCCGTCCTTTTGTTTTTTCAATCAAACAGATCATTTTAAACCGTTAAATTCCATCAAAACCAATAAAGGACTAAATCTAGTTAAAAATGGCCAGATATTCATCGCATCATTGCTTAATTTTAATGTTTGAGTTGCTTGTTTGCAAGTAAACAGCAGCAAACCATTAAAGTTCAGAAAGACCTTAGTTGAATGGGTTTCTTAACTTTAGTGGTTTGTTGCAATCTCTATATTCTGCTTTGTTTATAGTTTTTCCCCCCATTATTGTGATAATAACTATTTCAGATAAACCCACCACTTAACGAGACACATAAACGAAAAATAAACTGTGATTCAAAGTGTTCAAGTTTAACTGACGGCCTTGCAAAAGTCACCATGTAAAGAAATACATGACATGCTTAAAATGCATTTGATTACAGTTTGTTTTGTTTTTAAAATGGTGTAGTTACAGTATTTACCAGCAGGGTACAAAAAGTTTTAAAAAGTTTAATGGCCGGCTATACGAGATTACAATTTACACTACCGTTCAAATGTTTTTAATGTTTTGGATTCTTATGCTCACCATTAATTTGATTAAAAATACAGCAAATACAGTAAAAATTGTGAAATATTTTTATTATTCAAAATAAGTGTCTTCTATGTGAATATATAGTAAAATATTATTTATTTCTGTGATGCGCCGCTGAATTTTCAGCATCATTACTCCAGTCTTCAGTGTCACATGATCTTCAGAAATCATTCTAATATACTGATTTGCCGCTCAATCATTAATTATTATTGAGGATCAATTATTAATAATGGTTCTAATTATTATCAAACCGTGAATCATCTTTTTAGGATTTTTTGATGAACAGAAAGCATCTATTTGAATCAGAATATTAGAATGATTTCTGAAGATCATGTGACACTGAAGACTGGAGTAATGATGCTGAAAATTCAGCTGCGCATCACAGAAATAAATTACAGTTTAACAGATATTCACATACAGTAGAAGACACTTATTTTGAATTGTAATAATATTTCACAATTTTACTGTTACATTTTTTATCAAATTAATGCAGCCTTGGTGAGCAGAAGAGACTTCTTTTCAGAAACAGTAAAAAATCTTAATAATTCCAAACTTGTGAACATATTTGTGCACAGAGGAGCTCCCGCTTTGACTGGCACCTGTTGAGACATACAGAGCTGTGAACACAAAGGCTGCTGTATTCTCTATAGGCACAGGTGGCTGGAGAAGCGAGGGTTCGTGTTACACACACACACACACACACACACACACACACACTCCTGTGATATCAGCTGAGCTGCTACTGACGGAATGTGATCTAACACACAGACCACATGGAGAAGGAAAACTTGACCCAAACACAAATGTCAGGAGGTTAAACGCAGCCTATGGTCACAAAATAACAAAGTCAAAATGAGCGTCTATGAAGAGTACGTACTTACTTCTACTGTCATTTTTGTGAAATTAATCACATGTGAAAATTTTGTGTTGAAATGAATGCATTTGAATCTGCTGCAATTTTCTTTTGTTGATTCAATAAAAATGTGGCTCCAAAATACATGAAAATTTTTAAAGATGTTAAAGTTATCAAAATAGGCATGCAAAACAAAAAAAAAAAAAAGTTAAATTCATAGAAAACCTCTAGAAACTTAATGGATATTTCAGAAAAACAGACATTTAAAGCATGCAGGAATAAAACAGCACAGAAACCCACCAGGGTTATTATTGTTAACTAAAACTAAAACCATTAAAAAAAAAATTTATTACTTAAAATGTTACTTTAACTGAATACGTTAACTGAAATAGAGAAAAAAAAAAGTAAAACTTTTTTTAATTTTATTTTTTATATTTAAATATTTTATAGTGTAGTATATTAAAAATGTAATATATTTTACAATTTAAATGAAACAAAATATTAAATAAAACGTATATAAATATATTAAAACAATGTAATTAAAAATGTAAATAAAAAACAATTACTAAAAAATACTAAAAAGATTATTACTAAATAATTAAATTTAAATGAAAAGAAAATATAAAAATAAAAACTCAAAATATTAATAAAAACTATAATAAAAAATAATATAGAAACCCAGAGCAAAATTTCTCATTGCAATTTAATTTAAACTGATGTGCCAATAAATACAATTAAAACTGACATAAACACTATATAGACATATAAAAAATAAAATACAAAAATAAAAATGACGAAAATCCACACAACAAAATTACACAAACTTTAGCTAAAATTTACATTAAAACAGAAAATATTTAAATAAAACACTAACTCAAAATATTAATAAAAACGAAGGCAGAAAGTCATGGCTCACCTTCTCCTGTCTCTGTGGTCTGGTCTCGCAGACGCCGAGCTCGGACGCCTCATGTTCATCACTCACTCCGCTTGGTCTGAAGAAAACATGAAAGCTAAAATAAGCCAGAGATCCTCAGCGGGGCGTGACGCTCGCGTCCTATCTGCTCGTGTCATCTCTCCTCCATACCGTCTCTGCCAAAGCCTTGAGCACGCTTACTATAGAACGTTCTCTTGAGAAAACAGATGAGCCATTATAGCAGTAAAGAAGGTCAAAGATGAGCATCATTACACTGAATTTGTTAGTATTTTTAAATTCTAACAAATTCAATAAAAGCAAAGAAATTCGGGGGGAAATTATTATTATTATTTTTGTTTTGTTAATTATTTAATAAAATGAAGATTGTATCATTAAAAAAGAAGACAAAAAGTCCAGTTGAAAAAAAAAAATATATATATATATATATAATTTTATTTTATATTTTAAATACCCTAGTATCAAGTTTTGCATAACAAAATGTCAAATGTAGTAGTTTCTTTCTATTAGTCCTTAATCAATAATATCTGAAAGGTGACACTTCAGTTTTTGTTTTTTGTTTGTTTTGGGGTTTTTTTTCCAAAAATATCCCCAAGTTTTGTGTTTTTGGTAGTTTCTGAAGTATGACTTTTACAAGTAAAAGTTGATGAACTATAGTTTGTAGTTCTGAACTTTTCAAAGGTCATCAGATGAGTCTCGTCCACAGCTTCACTAACCGCAGGGACGTTCTCTGTGACCTGAAGAAACTCCCTCCTGAGATATTTACGGTCGTCCTGACGTGAAGCTCTGCCGTCTGTGCACTCATCCATCTCTGACTCACTCGCAGTGAATCTCTCAAAGCAGAAATTCCTCCAGCATTGGCCTGTAATTTCAGTAGATGAAAGACTGGACTAACTCTAACCCTCACAATCCAGGTGTTTGTTTGGTAGGCTTCTTTCTTTTCTTAATAATAGAAGTGGTGTGATTGATGTATTTTTTTACTGTTGTTGGGGGGGAAGTGGTGGGGGTATTATTAGTAGTGTTGTTAGGAGTAGTTATTTCATTAGGTTTGACATCATTGCAGCTGGTTCTCGTGTATATTGTGGCGTTTGAAAGGGAAACTTGAGAGGAAGATTTTAAAAGCTTCTGCGATGCAAACTGAAGATTCACGAATGTTTGTCACTGAGTGAATAATAACAGCAAGGACATGAGGGTGAGATAGTCCTGTATGGTGAATAGTGAAGCTCTGGCAGCTTTATTGATGTGAAGGAGGAGTTTTGTGCAGTTTTGCTCTCGTGTGAATGAACACCTGGAGGTTGTTCGAGTGTTTCCTGTAATCCGTGTGATAATACAGACTGACATCTGCTCTCATCTGGGTTCAGTGAGGACAAGCTGTGTGTGTGTTCCACTGTTCACACTGCATTTACTGATAAAAAATACAGTAAAAATTGTGAAATATCTTCTGTGTGAATATCTGTTAAGCTGTAATTTATTCCTGTGATGCACAGCTGAATTTTCAGCATCATTACTCCAGTCTTCAGTGTCACATGATCTTCAGAAATCATAATAATATGATCATTTGCTGCATCTTTCAGCTTCGATCACAGGAATAAATTACAGTTTAACACGTATTTACAGAGAAAACAGTTATTTCAAATTGTAATAATATTTCACAATATTTACTGTATTTTCAATCAAATAAACAGCCTTGGTGTGCAGAAGAGACTATTTTTAAAAACATTAAAAATCCAAATATTTCGGCTGTATACCAAACAAAACTTCATAAACTTTACAAACACAAATTAGGAGCACAATGTCACATAACGGCTGCTCCTACGTAAACTAGATCATTTGCTCAGTTATCTCTGTAATGGCTCTTTCCTGTTTGCTGAAGAGTTTGTCCAAGATGGATCTGAACAGCTATCAGACCTTTCAAAGCACTAGAGTTTGATCTTTTTGTGCTAAACAACAATAATAACATTAATAATATTTTTTATAAGTTCTAATACTGTTGAAAACAACATTCTCAGAACGTCCTTACGACGCCCATAGCTCTCAATGTTGAGAGAAAACACTGAAATAATGTTATATTTTGGGTGAGAATAAGTTAGTAGAACATTGTAAACATTTTAGTAATCTTTAAGTAAAATTCGAATCACAATTCTTTTTTATTTTTTTGGTTTTTGAAAAGTAAACATTACATTTTAGGTGAGATAGTTAGGAAACATTCCAATCAAAGAATTTAATGTCCTTGGAGTATAAAAAAAAACAAATATTCAAATAACATTATATTTTGTTTGAAAACAAAGTTAGAATATTTTAGGAAACCTTTATATAATGTTTTAATTGTGGCAAAACTGGACATTTTAACATTCTTAGACTATTAAAAATAAACATATATTTTGTGTGAAAATAAAGTTAGCAAACTTTCTAATAAGCATTTTGCAACCTTCCAATATATTGTAATCACAACAAGAAAACAGGACATTTTAGGAACATTTCAAACCGTTCTCACATTGTTTTTATAAACTAAATTTGTTACCTGTGAGTGTGTCCCTTCTTTTCAATGTTAAAATTCTTCCTCGTATCCCAGTTTATTATAGAGAGGCTATAAATAAGTCATTTGTATGTTGAGAACTCAGATTTGTTTAAGACACTGCACTGAATGGTTTTAACATTTTTTGTCTGATCGATGGAGGATGAAAGGAAACCTGTTTGAAAACAGTCACTATTTTTGCAAAGAAATCACACACTTCACCTTTAACTATGACAGAAACCCTCAGCTTTATCTGAAACTTGAATTATGCTGCCTATAATGTACCACAATTCTGTACAAGCTGCTTGCTATTTGATAGAAAGAGGAGAAATAGCATCTGATGCTATCTAATATGACATATAAAAGTTCATGAAGGGCTGTGGACAAAATGTTTTTTCAGCTTTTAATGCAAAAGCAGCCAAACCTGAGGGAGATGCAAACACAATGCCACTAAAATCTAATCAAATCTACTCAAAACTACTCATCAAAGCATGTGGAGAGCACTAGTTTGATGTTTACATGTGTTTTCTCCATTCTCGAGCCGTAGCACATTAGTATTCTGGTTGCACTGGACAGAAGAAGAGCAAGAGGAGGGAGTGGAGAAAAGCAGCCCATCGTGTCACTGCCTGCAGAGGACGCCTGGTCACTTCAGATTACATATTGCTAAGCAACTGCTCGAAGAAACCGGGAATCTGTACAGTGTTTGGTATAAAATAATAATAATAATAATAAAATGGTGAAAATGTGATTCTGTTATGGCCATTCGATTTGTTACTTATCAGAGCTTATGAGTAACAGCACAGCACCTGTTAAAATGCAAAAAATTGTCTGTATAGAAAATCTGTATCAAACTAAGACCACAAACACAATATGCAATCTGCATTAGCACAGCAATACAATTCCCCCTCATAAATGATCATTAAAAGTGCTCATAACACCATTTAACGAGCTCTGAATCACAGAATGTGATGTGCAACATGAAAATCACATCTGCTTTTAATGTGCAGCCATCAATCATTCACTTAACAACAACATGACACACTCAAACACAACCACGTGGCAGCAATTACAGAAATAACCATCCCATAATTACAACAACTTGCATTACAGTGTGAACTTGGGGTATTTAGAGGTAAAATAACCGTCTGCCAATATTTGCTCTTTTTTTTTGTATTATTGCCATTGTCTTTCATTTGAGCATCAACCAAAATCAATCAATTTAAACATCCACCGTAATTCACATTTTTCTGTTTCCAAAAACCTTTGAATAAGATATCTCTAGATATCAATATCACCCAGTAATTGTGTCAAAAAAGAAATGATGCAGTCAGTCAACTCTACATGTAAACAGGTCACATGACTTTTCTTGTGCTAAGTAAAAGCCAGCAGGCATAGCATGAGCAAACAAAGACAAATGCAACTTTTATGCACAAAAATCTCCTTTCTTCTGACTTTTTCTGTGGTTTTATTCATCCTAAAAACTCCTCAAATACACCGGTCGAGAGGCAAAGGGGGAGAAAATCGTACCTGATTCAATCTGACTCAAATTAGTGAGCAAAGAAAAAGTGGCCCTGTTTTGTTTGGAAGCCCAGTCCTGAACTTAGTGAACTATTTCCCCCGCGGATTCAACTCAAGAGGCTCAGAGCCTAATCAAGTGGAAATTGGGGAGAGACAGTGGGGGTAGAAGGGCAGAATGAGGCAATTGTTCAACACGCTCTCGGATGCACTGCAACAAAATATCCAGGCGCAACCAAACTGACGCTCGCAAGCTGAGAGAAATGCATATGTGCTTAAAAAAATAACACTGGCTATATGCATTCAAATCCAGAATATCATGCTTCAATGGCGTTTAGCACTGTAAATGAATCCTCTTTGCTCCAGACAGGCCATAATGAGGCAGATGTATGTATTGTAATATCGAAGCTGTTCTCTTTCTCCCTTCAGCATCTCAGACAAACTCCCAGCGCCTCTATTGTGTTGCAGGGCTTTTCTCATGCGTGCGTCTGAATGCGAGTCAGAGATGCAGATAATCACATTTTCCAAAGAAAGGCTTAGTCGTGCAAACTAGCACAACTGTCTCTGTAAGAATAAGAGGATGCATGAACAAGACAAGCAGCATAACATCTTCAGCTAAAGTACTCTGGGAACAAATGTGCTCAATACAGCTGATGCAGATGTTTAGAGAACAGGTGCATGATACAGTGCTATGTATGTATGTATGTATATATATATATATACACACATGCACACAATTAATGATAGTATAAGATATGCACACAAAACTGTAGCAATAAAATGAACATAATTTGACACAATATTTACCCAGTATGCACAAAGTAACAGTGAATGATCTCAGAACTTTGGTTAATGTTCTAGTTACAGTAACATTAGAACCTTCGTCAAAGTTATCTGGTCTTTAATAATTAATAATAGTTCAAAAACTTTAGCACAAGCATTGTTCATGGAACCTTTTTTCCTGAAACATTCCTTTAATGTCTCTTAAAAATTACTAATAAAATGTTTGTCAATATCTGGTCTGTAATCATGTTCTCAAAACTTTAGCACTAAAGCATTATTTATACATTGTTCATGGACTAGCTTTCCCGTGAACGTTCATCTAATGCTTTTTAAATGTAACTTTTTGTTTCAAAACATTCAGATAACATTTAAAAGTAACATTCCCACAATGTTTGCTAAATGATAAAATGGAATGTTCAGTAAGCGTTTGCATAACCAAGTATAAATGTTTTAAAATCATTTTAAAAACGGGATGTTTTGAAGTTTAGAGAACACTGGGAAAAACTTTTATAACTTAACTGGAACATTAACAAAACATTTAAAACAGTAACAGGTATATTTTGGGACTGACATCAGGCATTTCCAGTTGTGCATAAATAGATTCTCAAAATAACCAAATATCTTCCGATTAATCGGCCTGGATGATATATCAATCTATCACTAACCACATGTAACCCTGGACCACAAAATCAGACATAATGCGGAGACAACTATTTGAAAATCTGGAATGTGAGGGTCCAAAATCTAAATATTGAGAAAATTGTCTTTAAAGTTGTTCAAATGAAGTTCTTAGCAATGCATATTACTAAATCAAAAATTAAGTTTTGATATATTTACAGTAGGAAATTTACAAAATATCCTCATGCAACATGATCTTTACTTAATGTCCTAATGATTTTTGGCATAAAAGAAAAACCTATAATTTTGACCCATACAATGTATTGTTGTATATTGCTACAAAATATACCTGTGCTACTTATGACTGCTTTTGTGCTCCAGGGTCACATTTATCACCCAAATACATTAAACCCAAACTTTCCACAGCATGCACTGAATATAATATGATCACAAAGAAAGTTTCCCTGCTGAAATAATGCTTTAAACCAGCCTAAGATGTTTTGCTGGTCCCAAGTTCTCAGCAAACCAGTTTCAACATAATCAAATACATTTTATTTTATATTAATTAATCATGGTATTGAGATTTAAATATGTTTGCATAGTCCGTTTTGTCATCTCAGATCCTTGTTTATTAACACTCTGCATGTTGAGTTTGTCAGGTGGAGGATTGTAGTAATCGCTCTCTTACCTTCTCTATATGCTGTGCAGGCGTAGAGCAGCGACGCGTCGCGCTGCACGCAAGGAACGCACGTGAGCGTGTGAAAGTGCGACGCTGAACTGGCATTATTTCTAACTCCCACCCAGTCCGACTGAAGCAGCCCGTTGTCACTGGCAGAGGAGGTGCTCTCGCGCGGCACAAAGTAGCTACATTTGCATTTCTCAGACCCTCCCCTCGCTTCTCATCACCGTCTTTGTGTGGCGCGGTTGGGGTCCTTATTTGGCTCCCGATTAAACCCTCACTGGCCCGCTCTCAAAAAAATCCTTTTTAAGCATTTCTGGTGTGACACATAGCGTTAAGACCTAGTTTTCTATATGCCCTTCTGAAATGTACTGAATGCATGGAAACAAGTTCACAAAAAGCTTTAGATGTTGTTACAAATAAGGTATTGGAGCAACAAGTGTCATAGTTCAAATGAAAAGACACTTAAAGGAAATAAGGTATTGGAGCAAATCAAATTAATGTCATTAATGACTCACCCTCATGTCGTTCCAAACCTGTGAGACCTCCGTTCATCTTCGGAACACAGTATAAGATATTTTAGATTTAGTCCGAGAGCTTTCAGTCCCTCCATTGAGAATGTATGTACGGTATACCCACGTCCAGAAAGGTAATAAAAACATCTTCCAAAGTAGTCCATGTGACATCAGAGGGTCCGTTAGAATTTATTTGAAGCATCGAAAATACATTTTGGTCCAAAAAATATCAAAAAACTACGACTTTATTTACAAGCATTGACTTCTCTCCCGTGTCTGTTATGAGCGCGTTCACAGCACATCCGGTTGCGGACGAATCACTCGATGTAACCGGATCTTCTTGAACCAGTTCACCAAATCGAACTGAAATCGGTTTGAAAACGGTTCGCGTCAACAATAGAGCATTAAATCCACAAATGACTTAAGCTGTTTACTTTTTAACATGGCTGACACTCCCTCTGAGTTCAAATAAACCAATATCCCGGGAGTAAATTCATTTACTCAAACAGTACACTGACTGAACCGAGCCAGATAACAAACAGAAACAGTGACATCGTTTCTCGAGTCAAGACACCGTTTTCTGTCGGGCCGCGTCCGGTTCGAGAACCGAGGAGCTGATGATACTGCGCATGCGTGAAGCAGACTGACACACAGCGCGTTTGAACTGAACTGATTCTGTGCTAATGTTATGAGCGCGGGTAAACCGAAGGCTTGAATCAAGGGCAGTCATCGCCAATGAAGTCATTACGTCTGTGCGCAAAAGAAGGTGAACCGTTTTCGGCAACCGGTTTATTGAATCAAACTGTTCCAAGAACCGGTTCGCGGAGAAGCAGAACTTCCCATCACTACCGGTGATCCGAAAAACCGATGCAACCGGTTCTTGACTCGAGGACGAGTCAATGCTTCGTTTCGTTATCTGGCTCGGCTCGGCTCTGTTCATCTTCAGTTCTCTCTTCACAGCAGTTCAGTCAGTGTACTGTTTGAGTAAATGAATTACTCCGGGATATTGGTTTATTTGAACTCAGAGGGAGTGTCAGCCACATTAAAAAAGTTAACAGCTAAGTCATTTGTGGCTTATGCTTAGTTGTTGACTAGCGAACCGTATTTCCAACGATTCAGTTTCGATTTGGTGAACTGGTTCAAGAAGATCCGGTTACATTTTCGAGTGATTCGTTCGCGGCGAACCGGATATCACTAAAACTGGCAGTGTTGAGAACGCGCTCATGACCCCGGGAGAGAATCTCAATGCTGAATAAAGTCGTAGTTTTTGATATTTTTGGACCAAAATGTGATTTTCGATGCTTCAAAAAATTCTAACGTACCTCTGATGTCACATACTTTGAAGATGTTTTTTTATACCTTTCTGGATGTGGACAGTATACCGTACAATACATTCTCAATGGAGGGACAGAAAGCTCTCGGACTAAATCTAAAATATCTTATAATGGTGTTCTGAAGATGAACGAAGGTCTCACATGTTTGGAACGAAATGAGGGAGAGTCATTATGACATAATTTAATTTTTGGGTGAACTATCCCTTTGAAAGACACTTAAAGCCCCATTTGAGGTTCCTCAGACTGACTTATGAAGATGTTCTTATATGTGATAAAGATTCTTAAAGTGAAGTTTGATTTTCCTCAGACTGACAGTTTCTTTAGATGTTTTTTTATGGTGGATGGTCTTTATTAGTTTTGTGTTGTTGTTTTTTTAGGTTATTCAGAAGTTTCCACCAGTGTGACAACCAGAATATTTACATGCCTTTATCATGATTTCGTAACATTTTCAGAATACATATTTTTTTATTTTTAATGCTGGGTATTGAAATTGGACATTTTTATTTTCTTATATATATACATATATAATTTTCTTATATTTTTAATGCCTTTTGCTGTTTAATTCTAGTCTAAGCATCAGTATATTTAGCTGCACGTATAATAAATCTAGAAGAATTATCAAAATGTTTAAAGTAGTTTTAGATAAATTAGAAAGAGCATGTCAACTGCATAGGGTGTCTGCAAATTATTTACAAAAACATATATATATATATATATAATATATATATATATATATATACTATATATATATATATATATATATATATATATACACACACATACAGTACCAGGTCAAAAGTTTGGAAACATTACTATTTTTAATGTTTTTTAAAAGCAGTTTCTTCTGCTCATCAAGCCTGCATTTATTTTGATCAAAAATACAGAAAAAAAAAATTAATATTGTGATATATTATTACAATTTCAAATAATTGTAATTGTTTATTATACTTTAAAATTATCATTTATTTCTGTGATGCAAAGCTGCATTTTTAGGATCATTATCACATGATCCTTTAGAAATCATTCTAATATGATGATTCATTATCAAAGTTGGAAACAGTTCTGCTGCTGAATATTTTTTCAGAACATGTGATACTTTTTTAGGATACTTGATGAATAAAAAGTAAAAAAAACAAAAAAAAAAAGAAGCTATGTTTTTAAAATATAAATATTTTGTAATAACAATATACACTACTGGTCCAGTAATTTGGGGTCAGTAATTTTTTTCTTTCTTTTTTTTTAAATAAAATCAATACTTTTATTCAGCAAGGATGTGTTAAATTGATAAAAAGTGATAGTAAAGAAAATATATATTATTAGAATATATATTATTAGACTTTTTTTTTAATTTGAATAAATGCAGTTCTTTTTAAACCTTTTATTCATCAAATATATTAGACAGCAGAACTGTTTCCAATTACTCATAATAAATCAGAATATTAGAATGATTTCTAAATGATCATGTGATAGACTGGATGTTACATGTGACACTGAAGGCTGGAGTAATGATGCTGAAAATTCAGGCTTTGCATCACAGGAATAAATTATTTTTTTAAAGTATATTCAAATAGAAAACTATTATTTTAAGTTGTAATAATATTTCACAATATTACTGTTTTTTCTGTATTTTTGATCAAATAAATGCAGGCTTGATGAGCAGAAGAGACTTCTTTCAAAAAAAATTAAAAATAGTAATGTTTCCAAACTTTTGACCTGTACTGTATATATATAAAAGGCCACAATATAGGGATATAATTTATCGATCTCGCTGCAAGGTGGCGCTGGAGTCCGCAGAATGCACTGCATTCACATCCAGTGGATGAGCGATTTGAAGACATTGTAAATGATTATTATTAGTGCTTATTATTGTTTATACTCAGGGCTAATCATATAAACAATCTCCTAACCAAAAGTATAAATGCTCCGCACCGTTTGATTCCAGCAGAACGAGTGATTCCTCAAATCGTGTTTATTTTCAATTATGTACTATATTTTAATTTGTTAATGTTTTTAATTTAATATTTTGTATTTTTAGCAGATTTTATCACACTAAAATATATTTGCACAATAGTTTATTTGTTCACATATCAAGTGCTTAAGATTAAAATAAAAAAAGGTTAAAAAAAAAATAGTCAAAAATGACCAAACAACAGAGAGTTTAGTCAGTTTGTAAATTTCTCTGATTGAGAGAATGAAAGGCAGACGTCAAATGCATTTGATGTATTTTATTAAAATAAAAAAAAATAATAATAAAAAATGCATATGTATAAACCATGATAAATATGCATCTGACGTATAATCATACAGTAAAATGTTTATATTCATATAGATTTTATTTTTGAACATACAGGATACTTTAGCATTCAAACTGGCAGTGGTGATATTTCCTCGTTCAGTCCGTGGCAGGGTCTCCCAAAGGAGAAATAGCCTTTTTTGGTCAGAAAAGCTACAGAGCAGCACTGTTCACCTGAGAAAAAATACTTGAAGAGACGCCGTCACACAAAACCACATCTGAGTGACAGAGAAACCTGCGGCCGAGCACAGCATCACGGCTAAATTACACAATATGATCATTTTTAATATTATGGGGTCATTCCTTCTATGCAGTATATTTCATGACCCTATTCATACATATATGCAGCACATTAGTATTGAGGAAATTTGTTTACTTTATTTTAGTTTAGTTTATTTTGGTTTAGGTTTGTTTTGGTTTATGTTTTTTTTTTTTGTTGGTCTCTAATTGAAATGTTTCAAATTAAACATGTATGTATACGCTACCAGGGAAACGTTTTCAAAATATATAAAAGTCTCTTCTGATTTGAATGTTTTCTGAAGGATCATGTGACACTGAAGACTGGAGAAATGATGCTAAAAAAATCCAGCTTTGATCGCAGAAATAAATTACATTTTACAATATATTACAATAGAAAATGGTTATTTTTAATTGTAATAATATTTCACAATTTTAGTGTTTTTACTGTATTTTTTATCAAATAAATGCAGCCTCGGTGAGGAGAAGCGACTTCTTTCAAAAACATTAAAAAATCTTAATTATTCTAAAACTTTGACTGCAAGTGAGTGTGTTTATTAGTGATAATTAATTAATATTTTTATTATAGTGTCCTCAATATCACTTTGCTCTTTTGTAAAATCCTTTTAATCAACAAAACCCAGTTTCATTATGTTTCGTGCTGTTGATTGATCGAATCATTCCAACACACTTGATAAAATTGCACAGATCTGTAAAAGCATAATCAAAATTTCAAAAGATGGTTAAAATATATCAATAGGAAGTTGATGTCTTCATGTAAACTGTCAGCAATGACTAACATTAGCTCTATTTCCATCCCGTCGATTGTAAATGATCACAATATAGTTAATAAACATAATAAGTGCCTGAGTTTGAGCAGAGCAGATTTCTGAGGATCTGATGTATGCTTTTATAGAAATACTCGCTGAACATTCATACTGCAGAACAGGAATGATTATTACAAACCCGACGGTAGAGCTGCACGAATCCATTCTGGATAAATTGAGAATCATGATTTTTTTTTTTTTTTTTTTTTCTGTTGCACTGACATGAATATACGATTCTCCAACGATTCTGAACTTAAAATAATGTGTAATTTACTAGAGTCTGGGACAAAATATTAATTGCTGCAGTCTATTTAAAAGTGTTTAATTAATTTTATTTTTTTTGTTTGATTTTTATTGTTAAATTTTTGTTATTTTGGTTTGAATGAATGATTCAGTGACTCACTCATAAATACTTCACTTGTTTCATTACTGGATGAATCAGTGTTTTAGAATGAATCTCTTGAATGAATGATTCAATGACAGATCCATTTTTAACAGTCACTTGTCGCCACCTAGTGGAGAAACACTGTAATCGACAAAAATGTTATTTAAAGGTGATTTGCTCTATTTTAATCGCATCCATAGACATCAATGTTTTTATCCAAGCTATAAACTTTCATCCCAGTATTTCTGTGATAATATGCATGACTTTAAGACAGAAATAATACTTTGAGGGTAAAAAGACTGTTCGTGAAGCTGTTTCTTACCTAGATATGCATACTCTCTGTGTCAGCGGCAGCACGAATGCAGATTTGAATGTTCCAGTATGACATTTTCAAAGATTTATCGTTGTGTGAGAGTTTGAATCGAGATCGCGATCTTTTAACGGTTAATCATTAGGGATGTGACGATAAATCGATCCGTGCATCGATTTTCCAAATGCATCGCGATTCTCTCTTGAATCGATTCTGAGTTTAGTTTTGAACAGCAGATGGCGCTGCATGCTTTAGAAACAGATAATTCTAGAAATAATCATTCATAAAATTCGAAAAGGTTGAAGCGAATTACAAGGGTGTTCACAGAGGACTGTGTTTACATTAATGTCATAAAAGCATTCTGAGCCGAGGTGAAATTATAGACCATATACTTCTTCGTTAGCATTTGAGTGTGCGGATAACAAATAGAGTAGAGCGCCATCTGCTGTTGAACCTCAGAATCGATTCCAGAGAGGATCGCGATGCATTCAGAAAATCTCAGAATTGATCCACAGTCGATTCTGCATTAATTTATCATCGCAGCCCCACCGAACGCACCAGTGCTCTTCTTCGTGAGCATCTGAGTGTGTGGTTAAAAACTAGAATAGAGCGCCATCTGCTGTTAAAAACTGAGCTCAGAATCGTTTCCAGAGAGAGTTGCGATGCATTCGGAAAATCTCAAAATCGACCCATCAATTGATTTATCGTCACACCCCTATTAATCGTGCAGCTCTGCCTGACGGGCTTAGTCTCACATCCACAGCTCTATGAGTTTGTCTGTAGCATCACGTCTGATGGTAGTGGTGGTAGTGGTGATGATGATGGTGTTCGTGATGATGATGGTGTTCGTGTCGCTGGACCAGAGGCAGCACAAACCCGGCGCTGTGTTCGGGCGAGGGCTGCTGTGGTTGGGTGTGTTTGGAGGGCGACAGCGCCTGTTCTCTGGCTCTGGCTCTCGATCTCTTGCTGTGGCTGTGCTGGAGACCCGTCGAGGGCTGAGGCTGGCTCTGCTGGGAGAGATGGTACACATCTGCCGGATAGAAGCCGTGGCTCTTGCTGGTTTTGGCCGCAGACTGGCCGCCTCTGGAGGTGCCCTTGGGGGATCTGAAGGACTGGGGCCCGCCGCGCACGCGGGGATCCGGGGCCGCGCAGGGGTCAGAGAGGACCTGAGACCGCCGCTGATGGCCGTGTGTCTCGGGCTCGTGGGAACGAGAACGGCTTTGATCGTGTGAAGAGCGTGACGGCTGCTCTTGCTGGGCCCCGGGAGGAGAGGAACCGACGGAGGAGGAAATTAAAGAGAATATAATATATATTTTATAAAAGGTTACATAAATCAAGGAAACGTTTTTAACAAAATGATGGAATAATTTACAAAATGATAAGCCAAAATATATTTTATAAAGCATCAGAACAATTATTAAAATTAAAGGAAATATATATATATTTTTAAAAAAGGCTGGCAAAATGAAAAAAAAGGAGTTCTATATTATAAACAGTCAGCACAGTAATCAAAATTAAGGAAAATATATTTTATAAAATGTCAACAACATGAACAAAAATTAAGGATTTGTATTTTATAAGTTGTTAGAATAATTATCATAATTATGGAAAAAATATTTGATAAATAATCAACACAATTATTAAAATGAAAGGAAATATATTTTTAAAATATAGGCTGGCAAAAAAATAATAATAATAAAAATAAGGAGTTCTATATTATAAACAGTCAGCACAGTAATCAAAATCAAGGAAAATATATTTTATAAAAGGTTTGCAACATTAACAAAAATTAAGGAATTATATTTTATGAAAGGTTGGAAAAATGACCAGAAATTAAGGAATTATATACTACAAAGGGTCAGAACAATGGAAAGGGTTAGAAGTTATGGAAAATGTTATTTGTAATTGGGTTAGAATATATTTATAAAACGTTTTAAGGAATTTATATTATTTAAGGGTTGTTTATGTAAATTATAATTGGTTGGAAAAGTAAACCAACGTAAAATTATAAATTTATATTTTATAAATGGTCTAAACAATGATCAACAATATTAAGTAATGATATGTTATAAAGGGTCGGCACAATGAACAAAAATAAACATTGTAGAAAACATCAGAAAAATGAACAAAAACCAAGCAATTATATTTTATAAAAGAAAATAAATAATGCTTTTTGATAAAGAAAACCCTGTTTTCAGGAAAATTAATAAACGCATTAAAAGCAGCACAAAAAATACTAGCACGATGAGTAAAAAATTTACAATTAAAATTGTTTAAATCATGACATTTTTTCTGAGAAATTGTAGGGGGTGAGCTTAATGAATGAAAATGTCAAAAAAATATATATATATTAATGCCTTAAGGGTCCCATATAAAATAGTTCTGATTTTCATGTTGTGTGGTGATGAAATGTGACATTTCTTGATGGGTTTTTGAGGGGTTTTGGAGATTCTGAGATTCTCCCTTTAATTTCTAATCATTCAGACAGCACAGGTTTCTATGTGAATGGTTTGCTATAATGACTGGAAAGGTCGTTGTTAAGGGCTGTGTTTCTGTGATATTACACACACGTTCAGCAGAGTCTTACTGTCAAATCTGGAGCTGTAGTTCTCTATTTATGTGAATGGTTTCAGATAATGGTTTCGTCTCTCTGTGTTCTCGTCCACACAGTAGTGATTCTGACCTCTGTGAAAACACACATCATGTCACATGTGGACATACGGCACACAAACGCTGTTTCATCCGACACACGCGTGCCAGCGGCTCACCTGATGTGTGTGTCCTCGGCGTGAACTGACTCGATGCGACTCAAGCGACTGTCTGAAGCAGGAGCAAATAAAGTTCAGAAATTAGGCAGAGTTCAGTTTTTTAAGGCTGCTTTTACAACAGTGTCTTATTCGATCAGTTGGAGCACAAAACCAGTCTTACAGTAAGTGTCAGTTTTCTAAATTAAGATTTATACATCATCTGAAAACTGAATAAATAAATAAGCATTCCATTGATGTATGGTTTGTTAGATGCATGTGTGTGTGTGTGTGTTAGTGTGTGTGTGTGGGGGGGGTGCGTGTTTGTATGTGTGCGTGGGGGGGATGGTGTGTGAGTGTGTGTGTGTGTGGGGGGGGTGCGTGTTTGTGTGAGTGTGTGTGTGTTTGCTTGTTTGTGTGTACGTGTGTGGGTCTGTTGTGTGTGTGTGTGGGGGGGGGTGTAGTGGTAGTGTGTAATGTGTGTTTTGTGTGTTGTTGTTGTGTGGTGTTGTGGGGGTGGTGTGTGTGAGTGTGTCTGTGTTATGTGTGTGTGTGTGTGTGTGAGTGTGTGTGTGTGTTTGTGTGCATGTGTGTGAGTGTGTGGATGGTGTGTGTTGTGTGTAGTGTGTGTATGTGTTGTGTGTGTGTGTGTTTGTGGTGTGGTATGGGGTGTGTGTGAGTGGTGTCTGTGTTGTGTGTGTGTGTGGTGTGGTGCGTGCGTGTCGTGCGTGTGTGTGGGTGTTGCGTGTGGGGGGTGGTTAGTGTGTGTGCATGTGTGCTTGTATGTATGTGTGTGTGTGTGTGTGTGCGCGCTCTCACACGTGCGTGTGTGTGAGAGAGAGAGAGAGAGGGTCACCGTTCCCGGTGTGTGTTGAGGTGTGTCTTTCGGGTTCAATGTTAGGGTGTTTCTGGGTTTTCTGTTACACGAGTGATTGACAGAGGTGTCCACCACGTCATAGATAGTGTGCATCAAACTGGACATGTCCTAAAACACACACACACACACACACACACACACACACACACACACACACACACACAACATGAACACATTCTCATGCGTTTCACTGAAGGGAATGTACGTCAGGTGTCTGTCTCTGAATGAAGCCTGTATAAATGTCAGTATTTACCTCCTTAGTGACTCTTCCGCTGTTGTAGGTGTTGTAGAGTGTGGAACACTCCTGCCTGTTTTCATCGACCAGAGACACGTTACACTCCAGATCCTGACAGATCAAACACACACACACACACCATCAGACTGGACATGTCCTAAAACACACACACACACACACACACACGCAGTTACACACCTGACCAGCAGCAGGACCTCAATGACTGATAATGCCAAACAAATCATTTCCTCAAAAATCAACTGTCATCATTTCCTCATGTCCTTTCTGTATTTATTTCTTTTTTTCTTTGCCAACTAGGGTTATTATGGTTAAAACTAAAACTATTAAAAACATTTTTGTTAATTTAAATAAAGCTGAAATAAAATAAAATATGAACATTAAATTAATGAAAATGAGAAATGTTGCCTTGCCAACTAAATTAATGTTTAATTTTATTTCTAAAATTAGTATCAACTGGAAAAAAAAAAAACATTAAAACTGAATTCAAACTAAAACTGAAGTAAAGACAAATGTAATAGTAATATTTAAAAAAAGAATGACAAAAGCAAAAAATAAAAGATAATTCAAAATATTGATAATAGTATACTGTAAATAATATACAAATAGCAATGCAACCCACAGTAAAATACAGTAATACAATTTTTTACAAAATAAACAAATAAAAATAATGTATTATTTCAAAAATGACAAAATTTAAAATTAAACTTAAATTGTTATATTTAAAAGGTGAATAAAAGTTACAAAAGCACACAATAAAATTACATAAAATTAAACAAATTAATCTGAAAACTTAAAAAGCTAATTCAAAATATTAATAAAAATTATAATAGTATAAAATAATTGTAAAATAACACTGCAACCCACAAACAATCTAAAATTTAAAATACAGCAAGGCTATTTTAAAAACAAAAATACAAATAAAAAAACACATAATTCCAAACCATATTATTTTCTTTCAAATTAAACCTAAATTGTAATAAAAAATAAAAATAAAAAAGGGAATAAAAATGAAAAAATCCCAAAAACAAGATTACTAAAAAATTAAACTAAATGAAAATGAAAACTAAAAGAAAAAAAGAAAAGCTAAGTTTTGAAAGTATTAATAAAAACTATAATAGTATATAAATAATACTAAAACAATACTGCAACAAACAATCTAAAAATTAAAACACATTAATACATTCTTAAACAAATAAATAAAACTTAAACTAAAAATATATTTTTCCAAACCATTATATTTATTTATTTATTTTCATTTATAAATTTATTTGTTATTTATTTTTTTAATAAAAACTATGATAGTATGTAAATAATACTAAAACAATACTGCAACAAACAACCTAAAAAATTAAAACACATTCACATACACTCTTAAATTAATAAAAAAACTTAAACTAAAATATATATTATTTCAAAACCATTTTATATATATAGATATATATATTAATATACTAAAATATATATTATTTCAAAACCATTCTATGATAGTATGTAAATAATACTAAAACAATACTGCAACAAACAACCCAAAAATTAAAACACATTCACATACACTCTTAAATAAATAAATAAACTTAAACTAAAATATATATTATTTCAAAACCATTTTATTATATATATATATATTTAATAAAAACTATGATAGTATGTAAATAATACTAAAACAATACTGCAACAAACCTAAAAATTAAAACACATTCACAATACACTCTTAAATAAATGATAAATAAAACTTAAAACTAAAATATATATTATTTCAAAACCATTTTATTTATTTATTTATATTTATATATTTATTTTTTTTTAATAAAAACTATGATAGTATGTAAATAATACTAAAACAATACTGCAACAAACCTAAAAATTAAAACACATTCACATACACTCTTAAATAAATAAATAAAACTTAAACTAAAACTATATTATTCCAAACCATTATATTTATTCATTTATTTATTTGTATTTTTTGTGAAACAGAAACAGAAGCAGCATCCCCCTTCACTGCATGTAAAGCAGAAGCTCGATGATTTGTTTTTGCACAGAATAAAGTCAGACAGGTCTGGAAAAGCATGAGGGTGAGTAAATGTTTATTTATGGTCAAATGATTCTTTTAATAAAGGAAAGATTGAATCTGTACAGGTATAGAGTTCACTGGAGAGGATGTATGGGGGAGTTTTGCGTGGGATTATTCCAGGAAAATGATTTTTAACCACAATTCTCAGTTTCAGCTTTTTGTCAGGAGACGCAGTTGACGGGTGTCTGGTGATGAGGATGATAACTGTCTGGAGATGCTGCGAATGTGATTTCAGGCCTCTGGCGATGTGTTCGGATGTCTCATTCGTTATCACCATATTCATATTAAAATACAAAGAAACTACTGTTTATATTCCATTCGTTGTTATTAAAAACAACGTGAATTAAGAATTACGATTTCCGAAACTCGGGTTCGTGGAGGAACTGCAGGGGGTTTGTGAGTTTAATGAAAAGCTAATAATTAATTAAATCACAAATACGTAAAATGAAAATAAATTTTAATTGAATAAAATAAAACATTTACTAAAAAATGCAATATTTTGTTTAATAGGAGAATTTAAAAGATGAAAAAGAATTAGGGAAAATCAATAAATGATGAATAATTTTGTTTAAATTAAGTTTATTAATGTATTTAGTACAAATCTGTGTGTTCATGTTATATAATACATAAAATGTAATAAAACGTGAAATAAATTAAAACTTTAAAATGACTAATAAACATTCTTAAAAGGTGCCCCCCATAAATAGCTTATTAATAAATACATTTAAATTGTAGAAATTGTATTTAGCTGCTGTTTGTTGTAAACTTAAAAGTTTATTAGTGTAATTACTACAATTTTGTGTATTTACGTTATATGAAATATAATTTATTAGTGTAATTACTACAATTTTGTGTATTTACGTTATATGATATATTATTAATTAATTAGATAAATGTGTGTAGAAATTGTATTTAGCTGCTGTTTGTTATGAACTTAAAAGTTTGTGTAATTGCTACAATTTTGTTATTTATTTATAAATAATGTGAAAAATGTAATTTTAATTAAAATAAAAAAAAATCATTAAAAGTTGCCCCCATAAATGATTTATTAATAAATAAATAAATACTGTATTTAGTCACTGTTTGTTGAGAACTTACATCCAGACTGATGCGTTTCTTCCCTTTGCTGGTTTCCTTCAGCGCTTCTCTCTCTCCATCTTCAGACGGCAGAAAACTCTCACGTCCTTCTGCCTTTTCTGGAGGCAAAGCCACTAAACACACACACACACACACACACACACACACACACACACACACACACACACACACACACACACACACAGAGTACTGTAAGTACACTACACTGAGTGCAGTCGAGTCCAAAAACACACACACACTGTCTTGTTTAATGGTATTATGTCTAAACATTCTTTAATCAAGATACATTTACTCAAGAAGCAAATGATGAGGATAGTAAGTGTTGTTTTTCTGAAACTTAATCAGTGAGTTTATGATATAAAACAAGTATCTGCAATGGAGTCAGAAAACATCTGATAAAACCAAATGTGAAACAAATGGACTTTTCTGATTCTATTGGCAGATATCTGTTCTTGTCTTAAGCATAATATTTTTAGTATCATTTATATAATATTGTAGTACTTATTAATGTTTTGAATTAGCTTTAATTTTTTATTTATTTCGGTTTTTTAATATTTGAATTAAATATATATTTTTTAATATATTCACATATAAAACTAATATATTTATTTTTATATGTTCATTTTCAGTAATATAATATAATATAATATAATATAATATAATATCATCAAATAAAGCAATTTAATTCCATTTCAATGTTAGTTTAGTATTTATATACTACTGTAGTATTTATTAATATTTTGAATTATATATTTTTCGGTTTTTAATATTTAATTAAATATATATTTTTTAATATATTTACATATAAAACTAATATATTTATTTTTTATAATGTTCAGTTTTCAGTAAATAATATCATATAATATCATCAAATAAAGGAATTTAATTCCATTTCAGTGTTATTTAGTATATTTTATATACTACTATCGTATTTGTGAATATTCTGAATTAGTTTTTATTTTTGGTTTTCAGTATTTAATTAAATATAATATATTTTATATATTTACATATAAAACTAATATAGCTATTTTTATATGTTCTGTTTTCAGCAAATAATATAATATAATATAATATATATAATATAATATAAGTTTCTGTTTTCAGCAAATAATATAATATAATATAATATAATATAATATAATATAATATAATATAATATCATCAAATAAAGCAATTTAATTCCATTTCAATGTTAGTTTAGTATTTATATACTACTGTAGTATTTATTAATATTTTGAATTAGCTTTAATTTTTATATTTTCAGTTTTTAGTATATAATTGTATATATTTTTATATCTAAAAATAACATATTTTTATAAGTTTTAATATCCTGAATTATGTTTTATTTTAGATTTCCAGTTTTTATTTTAATTTTTTTTGAATTTTTTTGTTTTTTTTTTATTTTTTGTTTTGTTTTCTTATATTTCCGTTTATTTTGTTTTTTTTATTTTAGTTTATTTTCTAAGAAAAGAATTATTATTCTTAACCATCATTCTTTGCATCTTAAAATCAATGCATCTGGATTATAAGAATGTTTAGATATTTGTGAAAAACGAGGCACAAATCCAGCAGTGTCTGTACTCACCCTCTAGAGGGCAGCGGTGCCCATCCTTCAGCTCCTGGAGGAAAAACATGGAAAAAAACACAAGAGGAGATGAAGAGAGGAGGTGTTAGTTCAATATATAGCCCAGAAACCACAGGAAAAGCAAACACCTCCATCTGAAGCATTTTCTCCTCAGGGACGCTGGAACGATGACGGAGTCACATACGATTAAATCTAGCGAAAAAAACCTTCCAACTTCAACCCAAAATAACACAGAAACGAGATATTTTCTTGAGGAGACGAGATCTGACGGCACATCGCTGTACAGATCCCAGCCTGCTCACAGTCGACAACTACCTCAAAAAAAAGCAGTTTTGATATACTGTGAAAATTTTAATATAAAGTGTGTTTTTCTGTGGAGACCAAAAAACCAACCCCAAGCCACTGCAGATTAGAAATAGTCAATATTCTCAATGTAGCAGATATTAAGTCTCTTCTGCTCACCAAGGATGCATTTATTTGGTTAAAAAATGATGCAAAAACATAAATAAATTGTGAAACATTATTACAATTTAAAAAACTGTTTTCTATGTGATTATCTGTTAAAGTGTAATTTATTTCTGTGATGTGCAGCTGTATTTTCAGCATCATTACTCCAGTCTTCAGTGTCACATGATCTTCAGAAATCATAATAATATACTGAGAAACATTTCTGATTATAGAAAGGTCAAAAGAGCAGCATTTATTTGAAATAGAAATCTTTTGTAACATTAGAAATGTCTTTACCCTCACTTTTGATCAATTTAATGCATCCTTGATAATAAAAGTATTAATTTCTTATTAACCCCCAAATTGACATTAGTGTATACATTTTTAAATTTTTTAATTTGTAATTTATAAACATAAATTTTTTTTTTACATTTTTTAATTTTTAATATTTTGTTTTTTTTTGTTTGTTTTATTTGGATTTTTCATTTTTATTTTTTTTTAACTTTTAATATTTTTTTTTTTTAAAATTGTTTTTTATAAATTTACACACATAAGTATTTTTTTTAAACTATTTGTTTAAGTATTTTTTTTAAATAATTTGTTGACATAAAATTAAGCAAGAATGGATATCACAAAATCAAAATGTGTACATAACAATGATTTGAACGTTTCATGTGATTTTTATTCCACAATTTTAACATGCTGCAACACACTCTGTCAGTCAAGTAATCGACCAATGAGAAGCTCCGAGAGGCGGGTCCAGACGTGTTTTCTTCAATCCAATTAGCTGTATTGATTTCAGACGGATCCGCCTCCCAGAATGCAACACTGCGATGATTTCCAGCAGCAGGACGGCCATGTTTTCTTTAAAGTCACTTGTCTGTGAACTCATTACCACCCAGTGCAACAGATGCACCGCAGATCTGAACGCCCTCTGCATTTTAAAGACTAACACATGGTATTTTACCCATAATGCCATCACCCACTGAGGCCCTTTTTAAGCAGCAATGTGTGGGCCATATGCTTCATTAAGACAGAGCTGGTTCCAATCCACAGCTGAAGAAAAAACAGGCCCTAGTTTCTTTATGTGTGTGTGTGTGTGTGTGTGTGTGTGTGTGTGTGTGTGTGTGTGTATACACTGCCGTTCAAAGTTTGGGATCAGTAAAATGTTGATAAATGGAGTCTCTTATGCTCATCAAGGCTGTATTTATTTGATCAAGAATGCAGTAAAAATAACAGTAATATTGTGAAATATTATTGCAATTTCTAATAGTGGTTTCCTATTTTAATACACTTTAAAATATAATTTATTTCTGTGATGCAGTGCTGAATTTACAACAGCCATTACTCCAGTCTTTACTGTCACATGAGTCTTCAGAAATCATCCTAACATGCTGAATTATTATCAGTCGAAAACAGTTTTTGCTGCTTCATATTTTTATTGGAGCCTGTGATACAATTTTTAGGATTCTTTAATTAATAAAAGTTAAAAAAACAACAGCATTTATTCAAAAATGATTTTCTAACAATTCAAGTCTTTACTGTCACTTTTTATCAATTCATCACATCTTTACTGAATAAAAGTGTTAATTTCTTTCAAAAATAGAAAGACTGTACTGATCCCAAACGTTTGACCAATAGTCTATAATGTTACAAAATATTTATTTTTTAAACTTTTGTAACTTTTCAATATCAGCATATTAGAATGATTTCTGAAGATCATGTGACACTGGCGTAATGATGCTGAAAAATCTAATTTGATCACAGAAATAAATTACAGTTTAACAGATATTCACACAGAAACAGGTATTTTACATTGTAATAATATTTCACAATTTTTGATTAAATAAATGCAGCCTTGGTGAGCAGAAGAGACTTCTTTCAAAAACATAAAAAATCTCCATGACTCCAATCTTTTGAGCAGTAGTGTATGCATGTGTTGCCGGTGTACGACAGACAGTAGCTGACGTTCATCTGGCTGTGTAGCGAGAGTCGGGCAGTAACGTCCCTGAAGCTGGTCTCTGTCCAGACCGGACTCAGATCCAGCGGTCAGCTCTGCGCCAAAGCATCCACAGCATCTCACTAATGTTGTAATCTCTGCTTTGGTCTTGGCTTCTAGCTTACAAAAAATACACAGGAGACTCTCACTTCCAAGAATCGGTCAGATCCAGTGTTCATTGAACACACTGGAAAGAAAACTGGTGTAAATGTGTATAACAGCATGCTGTAACCATTTATGCTGCAATACGATAGAAACCATTCAACAACGATAAAAAACGAGAAGAAAACTATTGCAAAATTGCTCATTTGTAGCATTCGAGCATGCATACAAAATTGTAGAAAGGACAAGTTAAGCAATCAAAGACTATATTAAAAATAAGTTGTGAATGCGTCTCTTTGTGCCATTTGATTGTTTCAGCACGTGTGCTGATCAACAACACGGTACCAGTGTGCCACAGATGGCCGAAGGGCTTTTACAGTCCAGCGCAGGGAGACTTTTCACCCTGAGGTCAGATGTGAGGCACAGTGATTTCTTGGCAGGACATGAAGCGCTCCAGAGGCCTCAGAAACAACAGCTGTGAAGCGAGTCTGTTCGCTCATCTGCGTCAGAGGCCCGGCCAGACGTTTGAAGTTCCCCAGGCCTGTAAATCACAGAACATCTCCTGGACTCGTCCAAAGCTCCCTTCCGCTGATCTCAGCCACGGCCCGCTGGAATACCGACGATCCGATCGACTATTTCAGCTCGTTCATTACCGCTCTTATCTGCTTCCTCTGGAAGTGTAACATGCTGATGTTTATCTGATGGAGAGAATTAGGCTCATTCTCTCAAACCCACTGCAGAACGAACTACAGGCCAAAAGCTTCTGGTTTTCAGATTCATGAGGAATTCAATGAGAATTACTTGTCGTCAGTTATGAGATAAAAACTTACAATTATGACAAAAAGCTGAGATTATTAAAATACTAAGCCAAAATGATGTCATAATTAAAAGGTTGATTTTATGATATAAACTGAACTAAGACACTAAGTGATAACTATGAGATACAAAAGCTGAACGTACAATGATACTAAGTGATAACTGAGATACAGTCAAAAATACATCAATGAGGAAAAAGTTGAAAAGATTTTAAAAGTCATAAATTATGACATACTAAGTCATAATTATGAGATAAAAGGTAGGAATTATGACATAAAATGCCAGACATACTAAGACACTAATTGATAACTATGAGATAAAAAAATCAAAATTGTCATACATGAGATTTTAAAAAATAATGATGGTCTAAAAAGTCAAAATTATGAGATACTAAGTCATAACTATGAGATAAAAAGTAGAAATAATGACATAAAATGTACTAAGACACTAACTGATAAATATGAGATACAAAGTCAAACTTATGGCGTACTAAATCATAATTATGAGATAAAAATATCAAAAAGATGACAATTATGAGACAGAAAATTTAAACTATAATATGAAAATTCAATAATATGAAAGGACACAATTATGAGATACTAAATCATAATTATGAGGTAAAAATCTAAATTATGACCAAAAGCTGAGATTAAGGTATTAAGTTGCAACTGTGATATACAACTCAAAATTATGTTTGAATTATAGGATAAAAAGAAGTGAAAATTATAGAAATTACGAAATTATCATCAAGTCATAATTATGAGATAAAATCATGATATAAAACCTGAACTTACCAAAACACTAACAACTATGAGATACAAAGACCAATTTATGAAAAACTAAATAATATTGAGGTAAAAAGAAAAAAATATGACATAAAAAGCTAAGACTACTAAGATACTAACTCATAACTATGAAATCCAAAGACATGAGATAAAAAAGTTGAAAGGTAACAACTACAAAATACTACCACATAATTATGAGATAATTATGACATCAATATTATGACAAACACTTAAACTTAATAAGACTCTAAGTGATAACTATGAGATACAAAGCCAACATTATGACATACTAAATCATAATTATGACTGTTTACTAAAGGAATTGTAAAAATGAGACAAAGGTACAAATGTATTCAAAAAGTACATTTTGTGCTGATCCAGATTTGCACGCCATAATTGTTTCAGTCAAAATGTCACACAAGACCAGATTTCAGTGTGCTTTGAAATTATATGGAAGAGAAAATCAAGTGAATCCAGAGTGGTTTATGTTCACTTGATTTTAATTTTCACATGTTTTTCTAAATATATTTGGCTGTTATTGAGCTACTAAACAACTAACCAACTTAAAGCCATCTACATTACAAGGCCGTCTCTCTGAATCCTGAAACATCCTGAGGGCCTCTCTGAAACCTCTACCATATGTTGGGGCGTCTTTATGAGCAGCCCCTCCTCATCCTGAGACCGCAAATGTGTCTCACACTTGAACCTCAGCAGCACCTCTCAAACAGCTTTTACGGGCCGCTCTTAAATGGAGCTCAAGAACACTTTCTCAGAGCTTCGGTGTGGTTTGTATATAATATTTAAAGGTTAGTATGAACACAAGACACAGAGTTCAGTGAGATGGTGTGGTTCAAATTTAGTAAATCTGGCTTAGTTATTCTAGAACGTCAAACAACTACACTGATCTGGTCATTCTGAGGTTTTTTTTTCTAACACTGATGGTGGATATTTGCAGTCATGAAGAGTTGTACAGTACATAATGTATGTAAGGCCAAAATAAACACATTACTGGGTGTAATTACTGAAAATCACAATGGCTTCTTCTCTATGCATGGAAACCAATTCTCGCCATATAAGAAAAGAGTCATGCTTTGGTAATGACATAAAATGTCAATTATGGGATAAAAAAGTAAGTCAGTTATGACACAAAGTCAAAATTATGAGATAAGTCATAATTGTGACATAAAAAGTCAAAATTATAAGAGAAGTCATAATAATCTCATATGCATGTCATAATTTTGACTTCTCTTATGATTATATGAATTTTTATCCCATAATTATGACTTTTTATGTCATAATATATGACATGCATCTATGACTAGTCATAATTATGAGAGCATATAAAAAAGACAAATATGACATACAAAGTCGACATTATGACATACCAAGTCATACCTATGGAATAAAAAAATAACTTATAAAAAGTGCTAAATATGAGAAGCCAAAATTATGACATACCAAATCATAATTGAAAGTAAAAAAAAAAAAAAAAAAGTAAAAATAATGGGGGAAAAGTCATAGCTGTTATTAAAAGTGGAAGAAACTAAATCCTAAGTCATAATCATGATAGTCAAAATTATGAAACACTAAGTCATAGTTATGACAAAAGTATAAAATTATAAGAGTTATTATCTTATAATTATGACTTAGTAGGTCTTAATTTTGGCTTCAGATATTTATGACTTTTTCTATTTTGCAAAGATACTAAGTGATAACTGAGATACAGTCAAAAATATGTAAATTATGAGAAAAAAGTTGAATTGATTTTAAAAGTCATAAATTATGAGATACTAAGTCATAATTATGAGATAAAATGTAGAAAGTATTATATAAAATGCCAAACATACTAAGACACTAATTGAGATAAAAAAGTCAAAATTATTTTGTATTTTATTTTTTTAAATTTTTGTTGTTATATAAAAAGTCATAAATGTGAGGTTTTAATTTTTTTATATTATGTGTTATATATGTGATATAAAGTGTAGATTTTATGACAAAATGCACTAAGACTTAACTGATAACTATGAGATACAAAGTCAAACTTATGACATACTAAATCATAATTATGAGATAAAAAGCTCAAAATTATGTCATAATTATGAGATAGAAAGTTTAAACTATAATATGAAAATTCAATAATATGACAGGTCAAAATTATGATACTAAGTGATAATTATGAGATAAAAAAAGTAGAAATTGTGACAAAATGCACTAACTGATAACTATGAGAAACAAAGTCAAACTTATGACATACTAAATCATAATTATGAGATAAAAAGGTCAAAATTATGTCATAATTATGAGATAGAAAGTTTAAACTATAATATGAAAATTCAATAATATGACAGGTCAAAATTATAGTAAGTGATAATTATGAGATAAAAAAGTAGAAATTGTGACATAAAATGCACTAACTGAAAACTATGAGATACAAAGTCAAACTTATGACATACTAAATCATAATTATGAGATAAAAAGCTCAAAATTATGTCATAATTATGAGATAGAAAGTTTAAACTATAATATGAAAAGTCAATAATATGACAGGTCAAAATTATGATACTAATTGATAATTATGAGATTAAAAAATTATGTTAAGTTGAAACTATAATATGAAAATTATAAGATACTAAATCTGTGATATACAACTCAAAATTATGTTAGAATTATAAGATAAAAGTTGAAAAAAATCATAAAATGTCATAAATATGACAGGTTAAAATTATGAGATACTAAGTGATAATTATGAGATTATGAGATAACATCATGATATAAAACCTGAACTTACCAAGACACTAACAACTATGAGATATAAAGACAAATTTATGACAAACTAAATAATAATGAAGTAAAAAGTAAAAATTATGACAAAAAGCTGAGATTACTAAGATACTAAGTCATAACTATGAAATCCAAAGACATGAGATAAAAAGTTGAAAGGAATAACTACAAGGTATTCAACTACTGTACTAATGAGTGCTGAGAGAGTTTGAAGTTTAGGCACCTTAATCATTAAGCACAGATTAAAAGCCCTTTAAGAGCTTGACCCGTGTCCACTCCGGAGAGCGTCTCACACACGAGTGTTATCTCTCCAGACCGCTCATCTCTTCAGCACACACTGCGCACGCTTCTCCCGGCTGGACTGGCAGACCGCAGGAACGGGCTCACATCCAACATGTGAAGTTCCTCACGGCCGTGACATCAGCCAGGGGTCACCGGGAGGTCAACCGCGACCCCGCTCCTAAAAATATACAGCCCTGCTCAACCGCAGGAAGTGAAGGCGTCTGGAGACGGGACACATCGAATGGAGCAGAGCCAACGGAGTGCTGGTGTTAACAGCACACGGACGGATCAACACAATGAAACACGCCGCAGGGATATAAACACGGACGCGAGGAAGGAACTGTGTATGGATGTGTATATACACCTCATTGTTGCCGTGGCTTCCTGATATTATAAAGGTGAAGTTCATCTTGTCCATCACCTGTTTATGCAGATCAGTGGCGGGAAGTTACAGTGTATCTCTAGCTGTAAAAATAATATACCTTAGTGAAAAATAAATACACTTAAGTGTATTTTAAATATACAAGTATACTACAAATACATTTTCATATTTATGTACTTAATAAAAAGCCTTGCAATTGTACTTTTACTACACTAAACTGGTAAACTTACTCAAAGTCTGCTAAATTGGAACAACTAATTTTGTATTTAATGCACTTTAATTGTGTAGAAGTAGTGCTGAAGTCCAACTAAAGATATGCTGAAGTACATTTGATTGTGCTTAAGTGGGATTATTGCAGTATACTTAATGTACACTTTAAATATTTTGGATTTAAAGGCCGATATTATTCAGTAATTCAAGATCTTACGATCCTACATCATACAATCCTCATCAAAGGTGACATTAAAACACATTTTAGATTTATTATTAAGAAATGTGCATTGTGCATAAGTAGTATGCCAAATAAACATTAATTATAATAAGCCTTGAGTTATCTGTCAGTAAATATGTTAATAGATTTGAACTATACTTAGTATGAAATAAATGTATTTTTAATTATATTACTTTTTTACTAGGGTAACCATCAAATAATGGAATTTCTTTTCTGCATTTAAGTGGCACAAAATGCATGTGATGGCATTTTCATTTATATGAGTCTAAAACAAGGTGAACACTAAAATTTAACAAAATAATTCAATGCAAAAAATGTATGCCTCGCAGAGATTCAAATGAATCGGTGAATCTTTAAGCCAGTTCATTGCCTAGTGGAGATTCAAAATCTATATCAGGGGTGGCCAACCCTGCTCCTGGCGATCGACTGTCCTTACAAAGTTCAGCTCCAACCCTAATCAAACACACCTGAAGCAACTAATTAAGGTCTCCAGGCTCACTTAAAAAACAAAAGGCAGGTAGAATTTTTGTTGAAGCTAAAACAGGGTTGAAGCTAAAACAATGCAGGACAGAAAATGTTATCGCACAGGAGCATCATTGAATCTTTTTGAACAGCCACCCGATCTATCCTATAAAAAAACCGATATTCACTAAAAATGTAAATAAAATAAATAAAAAAATATAATATCAATGCAATAACATTGACGTGAAGGCTCATCAGTGGTGGGAAGCTGCTCTGAGACTCAAGCTACAAGTTAAACTGCAGTTTACGGTGCACTATAATAAACTAGAAAATGTTAAATATATAAGCATCAAATAATGCCATTTCTTTTTGCAATCAAAGCTGCATTCAAGTAGTAAATTATTGTTATATAATTATTTTTTTTATGATGATAAATGGTGTGGTGCAAAATTTAAATTTAACTATTTAACTAAATAATTATTTAAATGTATGTATTGCAGAGATTTGTATGCCTCGCAGAGATTCTAATTAAACATTGAATCTTTTTTAAGCCAGTCCACTAAAATGAACTATCCATAAAAACAGATTCACAAAAATATTCATTAAAAAACAATGTAAAAAATAAATAAAATAAATAAAGTAAAATATAATAAAAATATCAATGCAATAAAATTTAAATAAATAAAATAATAAACACAATAAAATAAAATAATACATAAAATGAAATACACAAATAAAAACAAAACAAGAATAAAATAAAATATTATCATAAATTATAATAAATGCACCTTATAAAATATTATAAAATTAAATTAAATAAAATCCAGATATATTCCCTAAAAAAAACAAGTTTTATCTTACACATTTGTCAGGTAAATGTCTAAAGAATATGTGATATTTTAATGGTTAAATGACTCATGCACAGCTAAAGCGTTTGTGCTGGTATTTTTTTGATGATTTGCTTTAGTGTGGGATTGGCAGTCAGGCCATGTGTGTGGTGTGCAGAGCTGTGGAGTCTGAGGTAAAAGGTCTCCTGCTTCCCTGTAACCCACAACACATTTCCAGAGATATTTACCTGTAACCCACAACACATTTCCAGAGATATTTACTATAAAACGCAAGACCGTGACAAACTCGAGACTAAACCCAGCGGTCTGCAGCACACGCAGACAACATCCAAACGCAGGACACACAATACAAAACAACACAAAAATTAAAAATTTATTGTTGCCCAACTCGCAGACTCTAAACCCAGCGGTATTATGGATGAAATTCCAGCACATGCATGGACAATGTTTTCACATCCATTCTAGAAATTGCAGGTTATTATTGAGTGACTAAACTAGAACAAACTTTGCATTTTCAGCTATATTTGGTGTGGAAGTCTGAGTAAAAGCGTACAAACTCAGCTTGGTGTGGAAGAAAAGCAGCAATTTCAACAAGCAACAATTTCAACAGAATGTAACATTGCACTGAAGCACTGAAAATATATTATATTGTGTTTGTTTATTTGTTTTTATTTTTTTTTTTATTTACGTTTAAATTAATAAACAAATAATATGTACATTCTACAACTTGGATGATTTGTTTGACTGAGATCATCATTAAAATTCTGGAAAATAAATTTCTTGGTAAATGAGATAATCATTAAAATTCTGTAAAAAAAAATTCTTGGTAAATGTACACACACACGTTTATTAATTTACATTAGAAATTTATATAAATGCTATAATGTAAATATTACTATTTTAAATATCTTTATATATACTATATATATATATATATATATATATTATATATATATATATATATATTATATATATAATACACACCAATGGATTTGTCATAGATTAAAATTGCAAAAATAAAATAATATAAAATATGATTCTGACATTTGAGCACAATATATTTACATTATAAATTTATGTCAATAATACATATAAGTTATTAAATACATTTTATATATATATATATGTGTGTGTAAATACACATTTATAACTATTTTAACATATATACTGTACATACGTATATTTTTATATTTAATTAATGATATATTATATTATATAAATAATGTTAGAATAATATATACTATATATTATTATATTTTTATTATTATTATTATTATTACATTATTTTATTAAATTAAATTATTTTGTTATAATATTATTAGTATTACTTATACATTATTTAAAAATATATATTATTATTATTATTATTTCTATATCTATACTTTTTTCTTTCTTTCTTTTTTTTTTTATTTTGACAAATGATTTATATATATATATATTTTTTTTTTATATGATGAAAATAAAATACAAAATATGCAAACTACACAACTGCACACTTCACCTGAAGACATTATGAGACACCACTGGGTAGAGCTGGCACCAAAACAATGAGCTCCAGTGAAGTGAAGTGACGTTTGAGGAGAAACAGGAAAACTGAGCACCTCCCCAGCATGTAAAGCTGAGGAATGAGAGCGGGGTGAAGAGTTCAGATGTGCTGCTGATACAGTGATACAGATACGATCAGCCAGACCCCTATCAACATACAGGAGAGGAGCTACGCTACAAGAGCTGGAGAAACCGTCGAATGCATCCTGAAAAACTCCTACGTATATCTGCAAACCGTATAAGGTCAAGTTTACTGCCTCTGAAACAAAAATGCCCATTTTCCTCTAATGCAGCGTTTCTCAAAGTGTGGGGCGCAACAAACAGGAGGAAATCTGGTCATTTTTGTGCCCATCTCTATTAATTCCTTTATTTATTGGCCATGCAACCAATACAAAACAAAGACACTTTTAAATGTAAGCATCAGACATCAGACTGCAAAGAAAATGCCACACAGAACAACAATAGTATACAAGAATGAATTAACATCGTAATGTTAATTGAAGCTGAACAAAAAGTGTGGCTATATACAGTGCACACGCACATATATTCCCACATATATATATATATATATACAACAATATATTTCCTTTATTTCAGAATTCCTCCAGAACACCAACAGCCATGCTTTATTTATTGTGTCTGTGCTTCATAAACAGTCAAATCACATTTTGTTGTTGCCTAGATTTCAAAGACCAACCCGAGCGCTTCTCTTCAAACGTGGGACGGCATCAACCCCAGAATGCCTCGTGAAAGATAATGATTTAAACATTTGATTCTTGTGGCGGAGCCACATCTGGAAGTGGCTTTTGATGGAGCGGCACGTCCAACTAACAAAAGCCCATTCGCAGCTATTCCCAATCCGAGAGGAATTCTGCTCCGACTGCAGCCCCAGCCCCGAGCTTTGAAGCCACCAGTGTGTTTCGACAGCTAACCACTTTCAGATGTGGCCGTGTAGTTTTATGGCTTGAATAATAGCGATACCTACACATGTGTGAGCTAGAGGTCCAGAGCGGGGAGGAAAGTCTGCTTCCATTCACTCCTGCTCTTCTTATGTCACAGCACTGCTCCTCAATGACACAAAAGAGTGCACTTTCTGAATGCAACAATAACTGTGCTTCCATCCACTTCTTTTTAGATGAATTTTGAGATTTTGCTTAAGATCTTCTTATTTTTAGGTGATTTTTGTGATTTTGCTTAATTGAGATGTGCATAAAAACCAAATGCTTAATTGAGTCGGATATTTATTTTTATTTTTATCTGATATAAACAACAATGGAGACATATTTATCTAATAAATACCTTGATGCACACAAAAAAAGTCATGTGACTGCCTCAACAGATCAGGTGTTATTCATATATATATATAAATAATTTATATAAACAACACACACACACACACTTTTCTGTTTCTGTTTATTAAATGGAAAAATTAGTTGATGTGGATTAGTTCTCCTGTTTATTCTTCTGTCCTTTTGTTTTGAAGTTGAAATTAAAGAGTATTTACGTTTACTCCTTCGTTGTGCGCTATTGCTACAACCACATCCCGTGACAGATATAATATATATGATTTATTCATTTATTTATTATGGAAAATGTAAAAAAAAAAATAATAATAATCTCTATATCCTTGTTTTCTTCAATAAAATAAAATAAAAATTTAAATAAAAACATAAATAAAAAAATTAATTCCTCTATGCACATTAAAAAATTTGTAAATATATATGTCAATATATAATGCTATATGTATAATATATAAGAGTGTATAATATATAATACTGCTAATTTTGTTTTTGTTTTTCCGAGCAAAAAATCTAAATCAAACATTTTTCCCTGATTTACAGAAGAGACGCACTAAAATGTCATTCAGAGTAACAATCTTGTCAGTCATATTTACAACAAAAATCAATTTATGACATATTAAAAGACTAATTACTTTCACCCCAAATACTAATTAGTTATAATTTTACATTTCTTTTTAATTTGCCACTATCCGAGGTTTCGCCCATTTTCAGTAAGAATTACTAATTAGTTATAAAAACACAATCAAAGTACAATTTAATATGCTCCCTTATTCTTTTATACATTTTAATATGACCAATAATGAATAAGCATGTTGTTTGAATTTTTACATAAATATTCTGTTACACTGAATGACTATGTAACATTATTTAAACAAAATGTTGACATTTTATTCTCCAAAAACTTATTTGAAACCTTAAAAGTAGACATTTACTTTAATGTTTTACTTTAATGTGCTTTCTATATAAGATCACTTTTGTAAATTTCTTTTGATGCAGACATCGTCTTTGACCGTCTTTGAAATAAACACACATATATACTGAATAGATTCCTCAATGCACAAGTCACGTGAGTTAAAAACACTAATTCACTAAACACAACTAAATATGACAAAAACTAAAAAGGACATCAGACACAGGACTAAGACTAAACTAAAACACAGCTGACAGAATGAACACTACTCTGCAAAGAGGTGCATTGTGTGAAAATGCACAAGAGTCGTGGCGTTTGCTTCTGGCTCGGTGTTTGTTCAGCGCTCAGACAGGAAGCTGGGTTTAGGGTGTCTGTCTGGGGGAATGTGGAGAAAGCATGAGGTTTCTGAGGCTTTCACAAAAGGAATCTCTCTGAGGCGTTATTACATAAGCAAACACTGATACGCCGCGTCTAGAGTTCCAGTGATCAGATTCATGAGCCCAAGGGTCTGTTTGCAGCACCTGAGCAAAGAAACACAGGCTTTTCTGTGATCAAACGCTCGGAATAACAACGTTTACAATCCTCTGTAACAAACCACAAGCAGAAATATCAATCAGAGAGGCAATCTGAATTGCAAAACAGCGGAAAAACTGATGCAAAAAACCACAAAGTACATTATTATTCACTTTCATATATACTTTATTAGAGGTTGGGCGGCGTGATGGTATGAAATACTGCTTTATAATATTGTTTTGATTATTTTGAACCCAAGTGTTTCATTATGTAAAGCTATTTCTGCACTGATGTCAGACTCTTCATACATTTATTACGAAGAACCTCTTCTTTCGAGTTCATCAAGTTCTAAATAAAAAAAGAAAATGAGATGAAACACCTTTCAAGTATTTAATTTGCTGCACTAATGATTGCTTGAATCATATGCAACCCACTGTTTCTATGAACAACCTCCTACAAAATAGTTATATGATAGAAAATGATAGATTTCTGGTCTGTGAGTAAACAAACATATAAGCTGTTTTCCTCCTAACAAACATTTTTACTTTGCTTGCAACGTTTTTCCAAAAGCCTCGTCATGAAACTACTGATTAAGACACAGGTATTCAATTAACAACAAGCACAGTACAAAATAAATCAAATATTCCCTTGACTGCGCTAAGGCCTGCAAAACGTCCATTTCAGAGAAGCTTTCTACAGGAGAACAGCGGTTTATATGGAAACATACCTTAAAACTCTCCTGCTGTTTGTCTTGGCCGAGAGCTGCACGAGATCAAACGCAGACACGGCCAGAAACAGTCACCAGCCTCAGGTATTTTCTTTCCTTCTCGACGCAAAGTAAACGGCTGCCATAACATCCACCGCAAACGCTCCATTTCCATTCACTCATTCGGCGCAGACCGACCTCAGCGGCGGCGCTTTAAACACTGTGCAGCGTCTCACATCGCGCTTGTTTACACGACATGCTTTGCTGAACAGATCTCAGATTTTCAAAACATGGCATTATAGAAGTGCTTTCCGGGTTCAGCAGGAGTTAAGCTCCATCTGCATCAATTACAACAGAAAATAATTGCACACTAACAACCAGGCCAGCGTTCTGGATGACTTAGAAGCAGAAATGCGAAGCTCAAAGCACTTAAATAATCTAAAGCTTGCTTATTATTGGAGCAGTAATTGCAAATAGTCCTTTTTGAGGTGCACTTATGTGATGTAGGTCCTCATTAGTAGCATTGCATCAGTGTCTCAGCGATGGATGCTCTGCAGTGAATGGGTGCCGTCAGAATGAATCCAAACAGCTAATAAAAAAAAACATCGCGAAGTAATCCACAGCACTCCAGTCCATCAGTTAACATCTGGAGAAGACAGAAGCTGAAACAAATCCAGCATTAAGACGTTATTAACTCAAATCTGAGTCCATAATCCATAATAACACTTCCTCCAGTGAAAAAGTGTTCTGGTCTGAATCAGGAGAGAAATCTATACAAGCCAAAACAGTTCTAAACAAGATAAAAATTTCTTAATAATGGATTTGTTTCACTTCCTCCAGTGAAAAATCTCCAGATGTTGAACTGATGGACGTGGAGTGCTGTGGGATTACTTGTGGATTATTGTGATGTTTTTATCAGCTGTTTGGACTCTCATTCTGACGGCACCCATTCACTGCAGAGCATCCATTGATGAGACACTGATGCAATGCTACATTTCTCCAAATCTGATGAACAAACAAACTCATCTACACCTTGGATTGAGTACATTTTAAGCATATGTTCCTTTTTGTGTGTGCTATTCCTTTAAAGTCAAACACAACACAGATTTAATTCACTAATCTCACGAATTTCCAAATAAAACATTTTCAAAAACATGGCATTCGTGAACTCATTTTCATTTTGATGAAATGTGCCCTGATCAATAGTTCGCAATAAGACCAAGAATGTAAAAGTACAATTCTGTCAATTCTGACTTTGTTGACTTTAAACACCTAAAATTGCCTAATTATGACTAATTGCACGTCAGAAGCGTGGAATGAGGGAAAGGCAACATCGGTGGCGCCTGGAGGAGATCAAACAGTCATCTCCTGATGGCACCTCAGCGTCTTTGAAGCCGTGAACCCTCAGCCCGCTCAGAAAGAGTACTTAGACAAGGAACCGGAGGAACGTAAGCAAACACCTTCAAAGCGCCTTTCCCAGCATAAATATCCTCAAATAAATAAACATGCAATCTGCCTGCAGTGTTCAAATGTCTTTTTCCATGAAACACGGGCCATGAAAAGTGAGAGGAGGAAGTGGGGAGGAGGGGAGCTAAAGAAAAGCTCTCACTCATAGTCAGTGTAGCACTTCTGATGCTCAAACACAAATAAATAACATGAGTATCAATGGCAGACTGCACATTTTTAAGTAAGATTATGTCTATAATGTTCTCTTATTATTAATCAAACAACATGCTTTTATAGAATGATGATGCAATCATAATATTTGCATGCAGCTGAGTCACAACTGGTCTTCTTTCTAAGGTCTATTTGCATAGTGAATTGTGTTTTTCTAACAATATAAATGCTACCAGCATATGTTAGCATTGTCTAAGATCACGTAAAGAGACTATAACATTTTGTTCAATATAAATGACTTTCATTCATACCTTAAACTTGAATTTTGAAGCCATTGAGCGCTTTAAAAATGTGCTGAAAACACAAAGTCATCAAGCTCACGCACTGAAATTCTGCAGCAGTTGTGGATCAAATTTAGCAACGACACAAATTCACTATGCAAACAGATGTAAGAAAGATGAACGATCACAATTCATTACGCAAATATTGTGCAAATAAATATTATTATAATGGCATCATCACCGCCTGTTTCCTTTATTATAAAAGCAGAACAGATAAACTCGTAAATTCTGGGAAAAACAAAAGAATTGTGAGATATAAAGTCTGAACTGTCTTTATTTTTCTTATCTGGAATTTTTGTTTTTTGATAATGTTCGTATATTGTGGGGATTTCAACTTTTTTGTTTTGTTTCTTTTTTGACTCACAATTCTCACTTTATCGCAGTTCTGAGTTAATCTCACTATTCTGAGTTTATCTCGCATTCTGTTTTTATTTTTCTTTATTTTTTGTTTATTAATCTCATAACTCCGACTTTACATCTCTCTTTCTCATCCATATCTGAGTTTAATCTCACAATTCGGACTTTATTAGCTCTTTATTCCGTTTATCTTTTATTTTTTATTTTTTATATTTTTGTTTTTACTTTTCATATCTTAGATTTTACATTTCTCTCAATTATGACTTTATATACAATAGAGTTTATATCTCAAATGAGACAATTATATCTCATAATTCTGAACTGTATAACTCTGACTTTATATCTCACAATTATGACTTTATATCTCATAATTATGACTTTACATCTCATAACTCCGACTTTACATCTCTCACTTCTGAGTTTATCTTACAATATCTGAGTTTATATCTCAAAATTATGACTTTATATCTCATAATTCTCACTTTATTTATATCTCATAATGTTTATCTGCATTTATGACTTTATATTCATAATTCTTTAGTTTATATCTCATAATTTGCTTTATATTGCTCTCGATTCTGTTTATCTTGCAATTATGACTTTATATCTCATAATTCTGACATTATATCTCACAATTCTGACTTTATAGCTCTCGATTCCGTTTATCTTGCAATTATGACTTTATATCTCATAATTCTGACTTTATATCTCTCAATTATGACTTTATATCTCTCATTTTTTATCTTTAATTATGATTTTTCTTATTTTAAATCTGTCTTTTCTGAGTTGATCTTACAATATCTGAGTTTATATCTCACAATTCTGACTTTATAGCTCTTGATTCTGTTTATCTTGCAATTCTGAGTTTATATCTCATAATTCTGACTTTATATCTTACAATTCTGACTTTATGGCTTTATATTTTTTTTTTCCGTTTATCTTGCAATTTTTATTTTATATTTATTAATTTTGATTTTATATCTTATGACTTTGAATTTATATTTTCTGAGTTTATCTTACAATATCTGAGTTTATATCTCATAATTCTCACTTTATATCTCATAACTCTGACTTTATATCTCTCAATTATGACTTTATATCTCATAATTATGACTTTACATCTCATAACTCTGACTTTACATCTCTCACTTCTGAATTTATCTTACAATATCTGAGTTTATATCTCATAATTCTGACTTTATATATCTCGATTCTGTTTATCTTGCATTTATGACTTTATATCTCATAATTCTGACTTTATATCTCGCAAATCTGAATTTATATTTCATAATTCTGACTTTATATCTCATTTTCGCAATTCTGATTGATATCTCTCAATTCTGACTTTATATCTCATAATTCTGAGTTTAACTTGCATTTCTGAGTTTATATCTCATAATTCTGACTTTATATCTCATTATTTGAGTTTATCTTGCAATTCTGAGTTTATATCTCATAATTCTGACTTTATATCTCATTTTTGAGTTTATCTTGCGATTCTGAGTTTATATCTCATACTTCTGACTTTTATCTCTCTAATTTCATAATTCTGAGTTTATCTTGCAATTCTGAGTTTATATCTCATACTTCTGACTTTATATCTCTCAATTCTGAGTTTATCTTGCATTTCTGAGTTCATGTCTCATAATTCTGACTTTATTTGTGTTTTTTTTGTTATTCTGACTTTATATATTATGATTTTGTATTTATTTATTTTGATTTTGTGTTTTTAGTAATTCTGACTTTATATCTCTCATTTTTGAGTTTATCTTGCATTTCTGAGTTCATGTCTCATAATTCTGACTTGGTATATAAATTCTTTTTCTCAGAATTTATAAGTTTATATCTCCCAATTGTGAGTTTGTATCTTGCAAATCTGACTATATCTCGCCATACTGTGTAATCATCTCAGAATTCTGACATTTTTTCCCACAATTGGGAAACCTAAACTTAGAATTGCAAGGAAAGAAGTCAGAATTGTGAGATAAAAACATGTAATACATGAGATAAAAAAGCTTTCATAAAAAAAGACAGCACACCTAAGATTGAATGCAGTCTGCAAGTTAACACTATGGGCTCACGATAAACTCACCAGTGTGCTGCTAGGATATTACTATGCATTTGTTTAAGATCACCAATCTGGAATAAAGGAAAAGAGAACAAAACCTAATGAACACTCGCTGTTCCCCCAAAACAACACCCTTCATCGCACCCCACCACCTCAAAGCCTTCAGAAAAACAGGCCCTTATCGGCCCCCGATCGCCCCACGGCGAGCTCGAGGATTTCTGCTGTACAAACCAGGAACAGATGTCTGCAGGGGCCGTGCTGAAAGAGCCCGCTGTTCTGGACGGCCGCCACATGCTTTTCATTCAGAGATGAAGGCTCACTGCTCGCCAACGTCAAAAGACAAACCCAAGTCACCTCAAAACCCAGAATACGGTCTTAGTTTTCCTCGAAACCACCACAGCAGTTTCTATCAGGAGAACGTCGGCTATTAAATGAAGGCGCGACGTCGAGCCAATAGTGCAGTTCAGCACTATCAAGACAATGGAGTTTCTCCAGAGAAGTGGAAGAGAAAAGCAGAGGGGGAAAGATGTCATTGAATGTGACGCTCTTAAACAGGCCAGATATTCACCACACGCTGCCAAAGCAAATACCGCTGACTCAAAGCGAACATGTGAGGAGGAGATGCCAGAGAGCGAACCAGCCCAACTAAAACAAGAAAACACACAGCTCTGCTGAGGTGAGAAAATCTGATTTCTCAAAGTAAACATGAGATTACAGAACCAGTCCACTTTGAAGAAACATCAGCATATTCATCATATTTACAGGTTTTGCCACTGGGATGATCAAGACTGACATCATCCATCAGGGCCTGTTATATCTGAGGGATCATGTCACCCTCCCCATGTTTTGGGAAATAATCATTATATTTTAAGAGTTTAGCTTGGCCACGGTTAAAAACGGACAAAGCAAACAACTTTAAGACCTTGAAGAGATACAATTACAGCTACTTTGCATACTTCAATTCAGTCTCAATTAAAGCTCGATGTAAAGCACACAACATATGAGATATAAGTCTCAATTAAAGCTCGATGTAAAGATATGTAAATTTTATATATATTGGTAAGTTTATGTATATATTTATTTTTATAATGTTATTTGTCTATTTATATTAAATTATGTAAATTATATATATACTGATAGTTTATATATATATATCACAATTTCATGATATTTCATAAAGATTTTCATTTTTTTCATATCATCATTTCATTATAAAATCGTGTCATTTTTAATTATAAATTATAATTTCATTATTTATAGTTTCATATCATCATCATAAAAATTGCATTATTTATATTTTTTATTTTTTTTTAAATTATGATAATATAATGTTTAAAATCACGCAAAGAGACTTTAACATTTTGTTCAATATAAATTACTTTCATTCCTTACTTAATCTTGAATTTTGAAGCCATTGTGCACATATTTTCATTTATATACAATTTCATCTAAATCTTTAATTATTATAAATTCATTAAATTATATATATTTTATATATAATTGTTAACATTGATTATTTACAAATGTCATCATTTATATATTTAATTTATAATTAAAACCATGATTTACAGTACATAATTTCTTTTAAAAATGCATCTTTACTTATGAATTATTATATAAATTCATTATAAATGACTTCATTATTGTATTATATAATTATATATAATTGTTACTTTAATAATTGACATTTATATAATTATTTATACAATAAATAGCCTCGTTTATAAATTATATAAAATATAATTTATATTATCATTTACTGTTCATAATTTCATATAAATAAAATTGCATCTTTAATTATGAATTATTTGTTATTATAAATTAATTATTGCATTAATCATTATCTTTTACCAGAATACTCTAAATTACTTAAAAACTCTTCTGTGGAATTTCTTTGGCAGGTAGTGGAAATTCAATTCAAATTCCAGTTCAACTTCCTGCGTTGTAGCCAATTTCAAACTCATTCGGACTCTGTAATGCTCCATTTCTATCAGATTGTTCCTACTTCACTGGCATCAGTGGCTTCGCGCCTGGGAACATTTAAGACGAAAGGGGCGTAGAAAGGTTGAACCGAGCGCGTGTGTCATTATTGGGCTGAAGAAGCGCGCAGTGTGCAGCAGACTGTTGATGTTTCCAGTGTTGAAGCTCTTTAATAACGGCCGGTCTTTGGAGGGCAGGAGAGTCTCCACCTCAGCGCTTTCCGTGCTGGTTTTTCACAGAGAAGCCTCTTGTCCGGCTTTCCAACAACATTCTGAGCTATTTTGGCTGCTCATTTCGACTGGTCATTTTGATCTCACCTCTGAAGATCTCTCTCTAGCCCCGTGCCAAGTGTTTATAGGTGTGAGAGAAAAACATGTGATGTTATGTGTAAATCTCGTCTCTCTAAAAAAGAGAGATCTTTTTTTTTCTATCGCTGTCTCCTTCAGGAACAAAAACAAAGGCTGTGTTTTTTCAGGGAACGTCTTTGATCAGCCAACAGTCACCTCTGTGTCCAAGTCCAGAATTACCCCACATCTGCAGCTCCTGCTGTTTCGCTCCTTTCACTCAACGTGCTTTAATCTGACGTGCAAAACTTTCGGGAAGAGTTCAAGAAAAATGAAAATGTGTCTTGTCGTTCCAAGCCCATATGCAACATGAAAGATGTCATTTTTTAGTCATTTTCCACACAACAGTGACTCTAAAAAGGACAAAAAGGAGCCGATTCATATGCACTGAGCATTCTATTTTAGTCTTCTGAAGTTAAATAATATCTTTATGTGAGGAACAGGCACAAATTCTGACAAAAAGCTCTCAAATAAAATAGATTTCTTCATACAAAGCTATCATATGACTTCAGAAGGCGCATTATTATTATTATTATTATTAGATATCTTTTAAAATGTTTTTTGTATTTTTTTGAATGCATTTTACATGCTTCAGTTTTGATTTTTTTTTTTTTTTTTTATTTTTTGCGGCTTAATTGGTTTTTTTTTTTTTTTTTTTTTTGTTTTTTTTATTTATTGTTTTTTATTGGTTATTTCTGTAATATTTTTTCTGGCATCTAGAATTTTGATGTGTTTTTTTTCTTTCAATAATTGGTTTTTTTAAATGGTTTTACGCTCTTCTAGTTTTTATTAAACTTAAAGTACTATGAACATACTATTAATGCTGCATAATAATCTTTATTTTTTTGACATGTTTTATTCATTATTCTTTTCGTTTAGTTAAATGTTCATTATTTTTCAATTAACTGAGATAAAAATTTTATTGTTGTGATATTACTAATTGGTTATAATTCATAGTAATTTTTAAATATACTTTTCTTGGCATCTAGCTAAATAATGAAACTTACATATTTTTTTCAGTTTTATTTAGTGTTTTTTTAGTACTAAATTACAATAATTGGTTTTTTAAAATGGCTTTTATGTTTTAGGTTCAATTATTTATGGCGTTTTAGGCTATAAAACTTAAAGTGTAACCAATAAGTTTTTTTTTGTTATTATTATTGTAGTATTATTTTTAGTTTTTGATATTAAAGTTATATTAATTTGTTGTACTTAAACTAAAATGAGAATTGGTGATTTTGAATTAGTAATAAAAAACAGTAATTAATACTTAAATTAAATGAACATTTGAGAAATTCCTGTGATGCAAAGCTGAATTTTGGCATCATGAACTGATTGAAATTTCACAAATCATTTTTAAATATATATATTCTATATATAGTGTTGGAAACACATGTTAATTATTTGATGAATAGGTTTACTCTAATACATTTAATTTTTTATATTTTTTTTATTTTTATTTATTTTTAATTTTATTTTTTATAATATTATGTTTTTTTTTTATTATTTCATTTTATTATACTTTCTTAGGTAATTTTTATTTTTTTTAATATTTTTATTTATTTTCATTTAGGACATAGCTTATTTCTTTATTTATACTTTATATTCATATATATACATCACATGTTACTGAAAACATATAAGCAGCAGAACTGTTTCCAACTTTGTAATGAATCTGAAATTTTCATCAAGATCATACAATTATCCTTTATCAGGCTCCTATAAATTTATGGTTCAGTATAATGTTTTAAAAACTCTAATGGCGATGTATAGGTACATTTTTTTTCTATGATCAAATAAATGCAGGCTTGATGAACTGACATAAATATAGGAACCTGATAAAAATGCTCCAATTTTAAAAGAAACTTTGTGTAAAGCACTTAGAGGCTTTTGCATCTGAACTCTATATAACCTGATATATACATACATACATATATATATATATATATATATGGTTTTAGTTTTAGTTAACTATAATAACCCTGATAAAGATGCATAACTAAGTCGTTCAGGTTTGGAACGACATGATCTTCCTTCAAGCAGCTAATGAGCTCATTATTGCTCACTGAACACAAATGGCTTTCAGAGTTAATACTCAGGAGCTCCACACCAGGAAAACCCTCGGGATACTCACCCGTCTGTCTGTGTCCTCCAGATCCGCGGCGCATGAACCCGTGGCTCCAGTGCTATCAGAGAGCTTTAATAACTCCCAGCTCCGCGCTTTGAAGTCGCGGCCAGGCAGCTAAAGAATCCCATTACCTCCGCTTCCCTGACAATGGGTGTGTTTCGGTCTCGGCCAGGCAGGGGGCTGGGGTACCTTTGCTTCCGTTTCAATGGGATTGGGGTGGAGGGGGGGGGGGGGGGGCGACCAACGCCGGATCTGGCCCTTTTCTAATCTGTGTTAAAAGGCGGCCAGACACAATTACTGGACACATTCCCTCTTTTCCATTAACTTCAAGGAATGTTCTGGGTTTAGTGCGAATTCCACCTCATTCCAGCTCTTCCATCGTTGGTTTTTAACAAAGTTTTTTAAATAAATGTATGCAATGAACATTCGATCATGATGGCGCAGCTGATAGTGTTGTTTATTCTATATTTATTCAAACACCCACAACGATAACTCTTCATCCCTGCAACACATTGATAACAAGGATTCTGTTTACTGCAGAACAACAAACCTGTGATTACTAGGTTTTCACAAAGAGCAGATTAGACAGCAGCATGATTCACAAGCCTAATGCTTCAGACGCACACACGCATTTGTTTTGTTTGCTTAGACATGAATACACACGATATGAGAAGAGATTAATTTGCAATGAAAATCTAAAAAAGCGATACGACAAATTCACTAAACAAACACTGTGCGTCTGGATAAATGTCTACTATTCTCCATCTCACTGAATCGTCTTTTTTGAACTACAGCTGCCAGGAACAGAAAACTGCAATAAGAAAATCACCCTTCAAAGCATTTAAACACACACTGTATACATGACGATGCGAGATTTAAGGAATAGTTGAAAATGTGCTCACCCTCAGGCCATCCAAGATTAGATGAGTTTGTTTCTTCATCAGATTTGAAGCATTGCATCAGTGTCTCCATCAGTAATGGATGTGAATGGGTGCCGTCAGAATGAGAGTCCAAACAGCTGATAAAAACATCACAAGTAATCCACAAGTAATCCACAGCACTCCAGTCCATCAGTTAACATCTGGAGAAGACAAAAGCTGAAACACATCCAGCATTAAGACGTTTTACACAAGTTATATAGAGTCTATAATCCATAATAACACTTCCTCTAGTGAAAAAGTGCATCTCCTGTTGTCTCTCACATCAAAATCCAGACACATATTTGTTAAGAGCTGTTTAAACGCTGCTTGATCTGTGCAGATTTCTCTCCTGTTTCAGACCAGAAACACTTTTTCACTGGAGGAAGTGTTATTATGGATTATGGACTCTATGTATTTGAGTTAAAATCATCTTAATGCTGGATTTGTTTCAGCCTTTGTCTCCTCAAGATGTTCACTGATGGACTGGAGTGCTGTGGATTACTTGTGGATTATTGTGATGTTTTTATCAGCTGTTTAGACTCTCAGAGCAAATGTTCACCAAATTTTCATTTTTAGGTGAGCTATTACTTTAATTTTACAGAATCACTTACTAACATCTGCATATTAAGTCACATCATAATGTTAGTAAAAGTAAAGCTGGAGAACAAAACGTGCACAAAGACACTAGAAAGAGACTGTTTGCATGAGCAAACCCCAGATGTTGCAAAGAGAGGCTGGAGAAAGTGCATTAGAGAACGTCATTAGATTGCATGATTTTTTCCGATAAATCCTCACATTTGTTCTTATGTTATATTCAAATCCCTGATAATTGATGTTAATATATATTCAGATCTGTTAAAATCCTGCTAAAATGACAAAGAATGTGACCAATTGCCAATAGAGCTTCAGATCTATTCAAATCTGAAAAATCCTATAAATCCTATGTTATTTTCCTGTTTATTGCTGCAAAGCTGCTTTGACATAATCTGTTTTGTAAAAGTGAGGTGAGGTAGGAACAATTTCGAGAGCCCGGTGGACTCAGAGTTAATGGTAAAAATAAAAAATAAGATTTCATCATCATTTAATCATCTGAAACGTGCTGTATCTTATTTTTCAAAGTGACTTATATAATGCAATTAAATGTCAAACACACGAAACAACACATTTGTGTCCCTGCAGCACAGAAGCAGTGTTAAGTCTCTGGGGTATATTTGTTGCAATAACCAACAATACATTGTATGGGTCAAAATTATAAATTTTTCTTTTATGCCAAAAATCATTAGGATATTAAGTAAAGATCATGTTCCATGAAGATATTTTGTAATTTTTGCTACCGTAAATATATCAAAACTTATTTTTTTTTAATTAGTAATATGCATTGATAAGAATTCATTTGAACAACTTTAAAGATGAATTTCTCAATATTTAGATTTTTTTGCTCCCTCAGATTCCAGATTTTCAAATAGTTGTATCTCAGAAAAATATTGTCCTCCTAACAAACCATACATCAATGGATCATTGCATTCAGTTACACTTAAGACTGGTTTTGTGGTCCAGGGTCACATATACTAAATATTGTTTGCTATAATAAACGAATATTCATTTTTAATAAATATTGTTTATAGTGAATGCATGATTGAATGAACTGTGTCTATTTAAGCCTTATATTTTTAATCCCTGTTCTGTTCTCAATAGCATTCAAATTAAATGATTTGTGGAAAGAGGGAACTCAAATACACATTTAGTGTTTAGAATGTGCAAACGTTTTGTTTAGAGTGTGACTTATGCACCAGTGTTTGTTCTCTCTCTCTCTTTCTAAATGCATCATTCGTTCATTCATCAACACATTGTTAACAAGGATTCGGTTTACTGCAGAATAAACATGGCAGAACAAACCTGTGATTACTACGTTTTCAAAAATCACAAAGAGCAGATTAGACAGCAGCATGATTCACAAGTTTGATTCAGATGCACACATGCATTTGTTTTGTTTGCTTAGACATAAATACACACAGTATGAGAAACTGCAGATTCATTTGCAATGAAAATCAAAAGGCGATATGGCATCACAAGAAACCCTTTCACATCAAGAATCGATTTGATTCACTTCTGTCCATTTCAAAGAATCAATTCAGAGACTTCTGAGGCTGAACTTTGAATTGATTCAATGAAACGAACCAACTGAACCATAAATCAAACAATCTCTAACAGTGTGTTTGCTATGCAAATGTTTAAACGAGACACTATTATAACATCTCTTTTTGAACAAATGCAAGTTAAAAGTGCATTCAAATCATTACAAAATGTTACAAATCATTCTGTTTCAAACATAACCGCCTTGTCGCATTAATGCACCTAGTAGTGCACATGCATTTGACATAAATATTCACAATATGACACATTGCAGATTAATTTGCAATGCAATTCCAAAAGCGATATACGGCATCACAAGAAAATGCTGGTTGTGATCTAAACTACAACCAAACTAGTTCAATCCAGTGACTCGTGGTTCGATTGTTTGGTCCAAACCAGAGTTTGACGTCAACCAAACGCTGACCTCAGATGGACTCACATCAAAAGCTCTAGTCTGAAAGTGGCTCTTTCACTTCATCCACCCTAAATAAACAACCTAAACGCGTCTTATCACGAATCAAAAGTCTCTCGCTCTCTTGCTCACAGTTTCAAAGAGTCTTTCAGGTACTTGACGACTGACAAAACACAAATCAGAGCCAAAACTTTGAAGTCGTCAAACCCTGGACCTGCCCATTAATGACACATGACGCGTCCCGCGCCAGATTTTCTCAAATAACTTTCCCATTCGTGAGGGGAGGGATTTTTATAAGGCTTCTAACAGAGCAGGTTATGACGTCCTTCAGCGTGAGACTAATTGAAATGACGCAAAACCAAAGCTGAGACTTACATAACGACCCACATCAGCTTCAGTGAAGACTTCTGAGATTGAGTTATTGAACTGATTCATTGAAAAGGGACAGTTTGAAACCATCCACAGAAATGAATCAAACAGACTTGTTAGAGTTTGATTCATTCCTGCGAACTTCTGTTCATTTCAAAGAATCAGTTCGGGGAATTTTGAATTGATTCTTTGAAACTAATATTTTGAACCCATCTATAGAAATGATTCAAACTCACTTAGAGTCGGTTTTTTCCATTCCTGTGCATTTCTCTCCATAGTAATTGAATCTTTAAAACGGACAGTTTGAGTCAATCCACAGAAATCATTGAAACAAACTTGTTTGATTCATTCCTGTGAATTTCTGTTCATTTCAATGAATCAATTCTGAGATTTCCAAGATTGAATTTTGAATTGATTCTTTAAAACAGACAGTTTGAACCCAGCCACACAAATGATTCGAATCGGTTTGATTCCATTCTGACCATTTTAAGAGTTTTTTTGATGATTGACTTTTGAATTGTAACAATTGAATCTGACCAATTTAATGAATCATTTCAATCAGATTCTTTTGAGATTTTTGATCCCATTTTAATGAATCAGTTCAGAGATCTTTTGAGATTTTGTTTATTCTTGTGAATTCAGCCTACTTCAATTAATTGATTCGGAGACTTCGGAGACTGAGTTTTGAATTGATTCTTGACAGCTTGAACCTATAGACACAATTGAATCAAACAAACAACTTGAGTGTGTTCGTCCATTTCAATGAATCAATTCTGAGATTTCTGTGATCGTATTTCGAATTGATTCTTTGAAATGGGCAGTTTGAACCCATCCACACAAATGAATCAAACTAACTTGTTAAAGTGAGTCAATTTGGTTGATTCCTGTGAATTCCGGTCCAATTCAATGAATAAAGTCCTTGACAGTTTGAACCCATTCACACAAATGATTTGAACAAACTTGTTAAACAATCAATTCAAAAGTCAGTCTAAAAAAAATCTCTGAATTGATTCATTAAAATGGTCAGCAATACACAGGAATGAATCAAACCGATTCGAATCATTTGTGTGGATGGGTTCAAACTGTCTATTTTAAAGAATCAATTCAAAATGATTTGAACAAACTTGATAGAGTTGGTTTGATTCATTCTTGTGAATGTCTTTAATTTTAATGAATCAAATCAGAGATTTTAGTTTTTTAGATTGACTTTTGAATTGATTCTTTGAGTGAGACATTCTGAACCCTCCAACGGAAATGATTCAAAAAAGCTCTAACAGTGTTTTTATTACTGAAGTTTAAACGAGAGGCACTAATAAATCTCTGTCTGAACAAGTGCAGTAAAAAGTGCATTAAAATATTCAATATTCAAATGTACGGTGTGAACAGAATTACCGGCACACGTATGCCATGGGGCATGTTGTTCTTTGCTGTAAATCACTGTGGTTAGGGCTGTCAAACTGTCTCAGGTTATGAAAAACGCCAGAAAAGAGCAGCATTGTGTGGTCGGAGAATGAGACAAAACTCAATCTGGACATCTGACACTCCTATAAATCACTGTATAATCCGAACGCTGTTCACGCAGATGTTATGCATGTCACTGACCGCGACTCTCAGCTGTTAGTTAATGCAGCTGTCAATCACAAAAACCTTCAACGCCAGCCGATGATGTCACAGTCCTGCAGGGAACGGCCCGTCAAAACCCATCAACCCCACCGGGGAACAACCACCGCGGCGCTGTCTCGCTGCCAAACACGACAAAAACAACAGCAGCTCTCCACCTCGCGAGGAGCTGGACGTGTCGCTGCACGGCCCTGTGAGAGCACACTCCCGTCTGTTTGTTTCAGCCGCTGTAATGATGATTTCTCGGTAGTGGGAATGTGGTCTTTGGCAGCGGGGCTCACCGCAAGTTGTTCCTTCTGTGGTGCAGCTCCCGTCTGGGCTCTTGAGCGATTCCACCAAGATACCGCTGAATAGTGCATTCTGAGACGCATTTCATGGGTTACTTTTATAAAAGCATAGCAAATCTAGTCTCAAAGATAACATTTTGGGGCCAGATTTTAAGGCGGCATTGCATGCATCCTTTAAGGAAAAAGCAATCCCATAATGTACTGCAACCATACAAAACAGATCAAAATAGTTTTCTATTTTACGTTATTTTGTGCTGTGTATTTGTATCCTATGTCTTAGCACCAAGCAAACTTGAGGCACATTTCATGCGTTTGATTCACAAGCTTGTGATTCTATTAAATTTCATTTGGATATACAGGCAATCAAGTACAGTGCATGTCAAGGACCAAATATCTCTCTCAACTAACTACACAATAAACCCTACATACAGATACGTTACTTAATTAAAGTGATTTGTAAACAAACATTAAAAAATGTAATAAAACTGAAGGCTGTTTTTATATGAAATATTATGTATTATAATTTATAACATATTTTTATAATAAATAAATATGTATTATTTTTGTAGTATTTATTTTTATTTATAAATTATTTAAATGCATGTTAGGAAAATTTTATATAAAAAATATGGTAATTTATAAAATCTTTATATATATATATATATATATATATATATATATATATATATATATATATATATATATATATATATATATATTTATATATTTATTACATATAAATATATTATAATTTACTATAATAACTTTGTAATGATATAATTATTTTTCTACTCCAACAGTGGATGTTATAACCTGTGTTCATGATGGATTTATTCAAACATGCATTAGATATTGAAGAACATGTTAAGTTGAACACATATATTAAGCCAAATGCTTCCATCTAGAATTCATTTTTCTAGCTAACTATTGTGTTTATGGTCACTGAATGGCATTTCTTACATGACATTGTTTACAAGCTGTTTTATTGATGCCTTTCTGCATTTAAAACACTGTTTAAGTGATTCATTAGAGTTTTTCTGTTTCTTTTAACACCTTCTGATGTTCATTCATGTTTATTTTGTGCTGTAACTAGTAGTAAAGAGCAAGAGATGATCAGTTCACGCGACGCTACAGCAATCTCTCATGCCAAACCATATTTATTGTTTGAATTGCATGATAAAATAGACAGAATTTGAAAGCTGGGACTTTGTTTCATATCAAAAGTAGCAAAGCTTTTTGTTCATGCATCAACTGAAAACAGCATGGATTGCTATTCTTGGAATTTAAAAATCGATATTGGTTCACTATATTTTCGAATGCATATGCTACAGCCTTGGGATAAATGGATTGAAATTAGTTGTGTTTTCCAAGAGTAGTGTTTTTTGGATGTAGAACGGTCAGATATTGCGTTCGATTTCAGTTAGAATTCTGCTTTAGAAGACAGATGCTGATGTATTGCTACATTTAATCTGCAAAGGCGGCACAGAAGTACATCTGAAGTGGTATTTAGGCATTTTTACACATGGTTTAATGCTGCTCAGAGGAGGCATAAATGCATTTACACAGCAATTGCAACTCTATACTTTGATACTCAGAGCAGGCATCTTTTAGTTTGCCTTTTAATGCAGCATTGCACCTTTACACTTAATTTTGAGCAGGCACAGAGCAGCCTTACCTCACCTTCCGATGGATAACCACAAAAAATGCACAAAAACAAGCATTTCTTACCTTATAATCTTTCAGACTGGTGTCATATCTTTCGCCTTCTTCGACTCCTCTTCTAGAAATAATGCCGTTCACAACAAAACTATCCCCTGAAAGTGGATTTGAAGAGTATTAGGAAATGTTCTGCAACATCCAAGCCATAAATAGTTAATGCATAACAAAAATAGACTCAAAACTGTGTCGAATGTTAAACTCACCCTCAGGATTTTCCCGACGCTTGCAAGCTGCATCCCGATGACAAAGACAAAAATCTGAGTATTATTCATAACATAGTTATGCATGTACATTTCAAGAGCATGCATAGATAGGATTGGCAAAATATGTGTCCACATGATATATAAATGGATGGTTTTCCGATTATTATGACTGTGTTTAATCGATGTTGTCCTAAAGATCTGATAAGACCTACGGAGGAATTTTAATATCGTTTATGCTGGAAATGCCATTTTTAAGTATTTAGAGAAAAACGAAGCTACTTCCCTGATGCAAGAATCTTAATCTAATGACATTTCTAATCTCAGAATTTTCATTCTGCTGGTCTGACTGTCAGAGATGCATTCGATTCCATTTAAAAACATAGAAAATTAATAATAATATTAAAAGGCTAACAAATAATAATATGCAAGTACTCAACACTTAATAAAAGTAGCCTAATTTAAAAAAGCAATACAAAAAGTTAAAAGCTATATTTAAATTGTAGAACAGACTAAAATCATCCTATGAGACTGAAAAGTTCCTTTAACTCAATAATCAGCAATAAACACACATATTTAGCGATTATGTGTAACTCACCATGTTTTGAGTGAAGTTTCCCCATTATATCACTGCTGTGGTTAAGAGAACTTGTGCATCTCTCGATCCAAGTTGAACATTATATCCACATATATTCAGAGGAATGAAAAAGGAAACACACGAGCGACACCCGAGAGTCACGATCACTGTGAGTCTATAATACAGAAGAGCGAAGAAAAGCGTCTGTGGCCGGAGCTCAGAGATGATGGTCTGCTGCAGATCAACATGTGAAGCGAAGTGAAGTGCAGGAGAAACGCGCAGCTTCAGTTCAGCAGAGTCCGGCCCCCTGCAGCGCCACTGCTGCCCCCTACAGGACGTGTTAGAGAACTAACACAGGCAGCACACTACTTCCAGATAACAGCATACTTCATCAGCTGATGCATCGCAGTACATTAAGTAACATTAAGTTTTCTGAAATGTTATGTTTCAGTATGCAAATGAGGTGATGCACTAGAAATATGCATTAATTTTTTTAACATTTCCTGAACTGAAATATGAACATTGGATAAAGCCAGGTTCAAAACTCCTTTCATTTTGTTAATATTTTAGAGTTGAGTTGAGAGTTTAGAGTTTTAGGACTCCATAAATCTAAAAAGAGCATACTATAAAATAAAATGTTGAATATATATATCAAGTGAATGATGCATGAATTGCAATACAATTGTAAAGTTTGGTGTAAGTGTTTTTTATTTGTTTGGAGAAAAAAAAAATCAGTTAAATAATACCACATAGATGAAAATAAATGAAGTGTAATAAAATTGATTAAAACTAAATGATTGAATGAATAAATTAATAAATAAATAAAAACACTAGAATGAAATATGAGTGAATAAATGAATGCATAAACAAAATAAAAAATAGAATGAACAGAAAAATAAAAACAATAGAATAAAGTGAAAATGCATGAATGAAATCAAAAATAAATAATGAATGAGCAAATAAATGAATATAGATTACAAAAAAAATAAAACGAATGAATGAATGAATAAATAAATGAAACTGAATGAGCAAAACAAAACTAATTAAATTTGGATTTGGATTATTTTTTTAAAATTGTTTTAAAGAAAAAATGTTATGTGGGTTTGGTTGGTTTATTTGAATGCAAAATCTAAAAACTGATCAAATGATGGCTGTAATGTATTGAAAAACACCAGAGAAACTAAAAGGTTTGAAATGTTCACACAACAGATTTCGTGTTGATCATGAAGGTAGTCTCTACAGTATCTGTGGTTCTGAGGAGAACAGACTTCAAACATCCACTAAACACACCGAGCAAAATGATGAATAGTGATGTAAGTGAAGAGAAAAGATCCAGCATTTAAATTACTTGCATAGTATATTTTGGTTTTAGTGTTGGGTTTGGGTTTGTTTGTGTTAATATTAAGTATATGTATTTTATATTTAAATCATAAAACAACATGCAACATTTGTGCATTTTACTTTACTTACATTGAAGAGGCGATCTGAGCATCATCTAAAGTACAGAATAGAGATTTTGACTTGGACCAGAAAGAAACAACTTAACACTGTAGTCTGTACAAGTAGCCTAAACTGTCCCTTTTGGAGTTCTTTAAACACCAGCACAATCAGGACTCCTCTGGCGCCGCTGATGACATGTAATCGTCCACTTGATGACAGCTCATCTGAACCTATGTTATTACACCAGTTTTTTTTAAAGCATTTCCTTCTCCTGTTGTGAGTGACTCATCTGTTTACAAAAGGCTATTATAATATTTCATCAGACTGTAATGACTTTCCGTTTCAGCTGATGCCATTAATCTCTCTTTTCTCAAGCACCTGTCAGACAGAAACACTTTTATCATTCAATGCAATCAATTCTTAAACTACTGAAAACTGAAATATCAGAGACAAAAGTTGAGTCTGAGATTGAGCTGAACTTTTTATTTAGACTTATAAATATCAGCCAATAATCATTTTCACATTAAGGCTAATAAACTATAAATGATAACCGATATTATAAATCTATACTATGTAAAGAAAATTGATGCACTGTAAAAACTAAAATAAATAGTTTTTATTTATAATTAAATATCGGTCAATAAACAATCATTTTCATATTAAGGTCAACAACCGATAAGCGGCCGATATTATAAATCGACACTATTTGAAGAAAATTGATAGACTGTAAAAATTTAAGTAAATCATTTTTATTCATAATTAAATATTAAATATCAGCCCACAAATGATCATTTTCACATTAAGGCCAATAACCGATAAATGGCCGATATTATAAATTGACACTACTTAAAGAAAATTGATAGACTAAAAACTAAATAGTTTTTATTTTTAATTAAATATTACGTATCAGCTAACAAATAACAATTTTCACATTAAGGCCAATAACCAATAAATTGCCGATATTATATATTTATACAATTGAAAGAAAAATGATACAATCTAAAAAACTAAGGTAAATTGTTTTTATTTAGAATTAAATATTACGTATCAGCCAATAAATAATAATTTTCACATTAAGGCCAATAACCGATAAATGGCCGATATTATATATTTATTCTACTTAGAGGAAACTGATACAATATAAAAAAACAAAGATAAATTGTTTTTATTTAGAATTAAATATTGGCCAATAAACAATCTTTTGCATATTAAGGTCAATAACCGATAAATGGCCGATATTATATATTTCTACTACTTAAAGAAAACTGATACAATCTAAAAAACTAAGGTAAATTGTTTTTATTTCGAATTAAATATCGGCCAATATATAATATTTTTCAAATTAAGGTCAATAACCGATAAATGGCCGATATTATAAATCGACACAACTTCAAAAAAATTGATAGACTGTAAAAACTAAAGTAAATAGTATTTATTCATAATTAAATATTACGTATGAGCCAATAAAATAATCATTTTCCACATTAAGGCCAATAACCGATACATGGCCGATATTATATATTTTATTCTACTTAAAGAAAACTGATACAATCTAAAAAAAACTAAAGGTACATTGTTTTTTATTTAGAATTAAATATCGGCCAATAAACAATCATTTTCATATTAAGGTCAACAACTGATAAGCAGCCGATATTATAAATCGACACTACTTCAAGAAAACTGATAGACTGTAAAAACTAAAGTAAAACGTTTTTATTCATAATTATTACGTATGAGCCAATAAATAATCATTTTCACATTAAGGCCAATAACCGATAAATGGCTGATATTATATATTTCTACTACTTAAAGAAAACTGATACAATCTAAAAAAACTAAGGTACATTGTTTTTTATTTAGAATTAAATAACCGGCCACATAAACAATCATTTTCATATTAAGGTCAACAACCGATAAGCGGCCGATATTATAAATCGACACTACTTCAAGAAAACTGATAGACTGTAAAAACTAAAGTAAAAGTTTTTATATCCATAATTATTACGTATGAGCCAATAAATAATCATTTTCACATTAAGGCCAATAACCGATAAATGGCTGATATTATATATTTCTACTACTTAAAGAAAACTGATACAATCTAAAAAAACTAAGGTACATTGTTTTTATTTAGAATTAAATATTGGCCAATAAACAATCTTTTGCATATTAAGGTCAATAACCGATAAATGGCCGATATTATAAATCGACACTACTTCAAAAAAATTGATAGACTGTAAAAACTAAAGTAAATAGTATTTATTCATAATTAAATATTACGTATGAGCCAATAAATAATCATTTTCACATTAAGGCCAATAACCGATAAATGGCCGATATTATATATTTATTCTACTTAAAGAAAACTGATACAATCTAAAAAAACTAAGGTACATTGTTTTTATTTAGAATTAAATATCGGCCAATAAATAATCCTTTTCATATTAAGGTCAACAACCGATAAGCAGCCGATATAATAAATCGACACTACTTCAAGAAAATTGATAGACTGTAAAAACTAAAGTAAAATGTTTTTATTCATAATTATTACGTATGAGCCAATAAATAATCATTTTCACCTTAAGGCCAATAACCGATAAATGGCCGATATTATATATTTATACTACTTAAAGAAAACTGATACAATCTAAAAAAAACTAAGGTACATTGTTTTTATTTAGAATTAAATATCGGCCAATAAATACTATTGTTTTTTTTAATTAAGGGCAATAATTACTAAAAGGCTGATATTATAAATCGATACTATACTGAAAAAAATGTGTAGAAAACATTTTCAATGAAATAATTCCAATTACAAAGTCACAGCAGCATTCAATTAGAGGAACATTTTTTCACATGCAATAAAAGAAAAAGAAAAACAAGAGATGAAAGCATATTGCGTTTGCACGCGGGGAAAGATCTCTTACAATACTTAAAAAGTGGAGAGATTTGCAATACTGATTTGCCAATAAGCAGCATAAATCATTCTTTTATTTCAAACAAAAGCTCGTGTATCTCTCTTCAATCCTACTGAACAGCCTTAAACATCTCATGTTATTAACTCTTCAACTAATGTATTACTATTGGCAGCTCCATTGATATTCCAGCGCTTGAGGCCAGAAACTGTTGAGAAATTCAGCAGCATTATAGTGTTTGCTTTGTTTAGGAACTCACTTGCAGTTTCTAACCACAAAAGTGGTATACACTGCAACAATAAGGCTTTTGACGATTCTTTTCTTCCTCCACTGATTAGATTCAAAAAGCTGCATGTTTTTTGGACGAGGAACTGTCAGGAAGAGAAAAAAGCCTGCAGACATTGCAATTATGGCTTTGTTTATCTGGTCTGCAGCCTGACACGTTTTAATCTCACATCATATCAGAAGAATGTGCTGCAGATACCTGCAGGTGTTTACCTGTTTGATCAGGTATCGGCGGGAGATGGCACTCATCAAGCAGCTCTTTGTGATTATGGGAATCGCATTAAACAAATTCTCACAACTTGAATCTTTCCAAACAGCACATCAAAGCAGGCCGCTTTAAATATGGTGTCAAACTGGTTTCTAAACGACGAAAGGTCAAACAACATGTGAGAAAGCCGACTCTGAATGAATGCATGTGTGGGAGAATGCAATGTTATGCATTTTAGTTTCTGTTTAATACCTTAAATCTCTTTGAAGTTAAACAAAACAAGCAGTATCTGACAGGAACAAAATACAGCAATGTCACACAATCAACTGCATAAGCAACACTTAGAAGCTCTGATCTCAATTACTGTTTAATTCATGTTTACAAAAAGCAGCTTGTGGTTTGAAAACCTTTGCTCCTAAACGCTAGAACATGGAAATAAATTTTACTGTAGCTTCTGATCACACTGCAATGTTCTCCTGCAATATTATAGTCTTGTTTTTCAGTGCAAACGTCTAAAGATTATTAAATCAAGATGCATTGCCTTGAACGGTGATATGACATAAGTAGTCTTATTTTCTGTGAAATGGATCAAAATGAAGCGAATTTATGTTTAAAACAAACAGAAAAGTAATATTCATATCCAATGAGAGATATTTGTTCTTGCTTTAAGCATAAACTCACTCCGTTTTGTTCAGTTTCTCAGAAAATCAGACTTAATTTGCATCTCAAGCAAATGCATCTTGATTTAAGGATATTTCGATATTAAAAAACAAAAAGGAATTAATTTTTTGCAGTGCATGTAATATTTAATGCCATGACTTTCTGCTATGATTTATGACCTTGTGGAAGGGCGATTTAAGACTTTTTAAGACCTAAAAAAATATTCAGGCATTGCTCAGAAAGCCAGCAAAAATGCAAAATAAACATAAATCATAAAAAAAATCTGATTTGTACAAACCTCTTGCATGATGACAAAAGACTGGATTTGAAATCCAAATCAAAACTGAATGCATGTTAGCACACAAACCCTGTTTGTTTTTCAAATAGTTTCTAATATTACTAAGAACATCAGTCTGAGTGTTGGTGCATCTGATAATATCTACAGTATTTGAGGCGTTTCATGCATTCATGCATATCCTGCAGTGGCACCATTATGACACCTACTGGTTGCAATGCATAAATTACAGTGGAATAAACTAAAACATTTTAGGTCCAATTCAGAAAAAAAAGATGCAAAAGGAGTGATTTTTTTCTCTCATTTATTTAAATGATTTAAATATATACATATATAAAAACTATGCAAATAGCAGCTGCTACATTGCACATTTCAAACATGGATTTTGGACACCACAACTTCAGCTTGAATATCTTATGTTACCTAGCAGATGAGTCTTAGATATCTCAAAATAAAAATTAGATATCTCGTGAAATAAAACAACACTGGTTTGTTCTAGGACAACATTAGCAACATGTTCAGAGGATGAAGCTGGTGAACAGACTAGAAACGCTGAGTTAGCAAACAAAACAAGAGGAAACCGTTACGATACAACAGCAGAACGTCAGTCGCTCAAACACAGTTGACCAAACTCGCCTGTTCCTGTCTCTGTTTGTCCACGGCACGCTCCATCGCTTTCAGAAAAACCTCGACTGTCATTGTGGAGGACTGGAGACAGAAGAGTTCACGTGATTACAACAAACAAAGACTAAACTGCATATATTATATATTTAATGTATATTATTGAGACACTGTTAAGAGATTGGTTTTGTTTGCAGCTTTTGCATGCACTAGTCAATTTTTTAGATTTTGCACTATTTTGCTTCAGACTAGAGGAAAGAAAACATCCAAAATACACATTTAAGTATTTATTTTATTACACTTTATCTATAAGTGTCTGTAGATTTAAATTCCAATACATATATCTTTAAATACCACGTGGGATTTCTTTTTTCTCTAGACAGGTTTTTATATAGTTTTTTTTTATGTATACATTATACACCATATATCATTCACACCCTGGTTTATGCAACATTTTAATCCTAAAAACATGTTGTTGTTGTTTTTGCCTGTTGACAGTATTGTCTGATTAATGGAGTGATATTAATTAAATATGTTTTATGTATTGTTTTATTAATGGAGGACTTACATCCTATGTTCAGATTTCTGTTCTTGAAATGCATGCAAATGTGTGCATATTTCATCAGAAGATGCATATATTAATATTATCACCTGGGCTAACACGTTACAAGTAATGCGAGTTGCATAATCAGATGACTTTTTCCAAGTAACTAGTAATGTAACATTATTTTTTAATTTACAAGAAAATATCAAAGTTACTTTTTAAAATACGTAACAACAGTTACTTTGTTTTCCCTATTTCTTCCCATGTTGAGAGAAATTGAACTTTTTTAAAATTAAACAAACATGCAAGCCCAGCCCAGATGGGAAAAGCCAAAAAACACAAAAGGTGAAAGTAACGCAAAAATGAAAATATCTAAGTATTGAGATTTATTTTATTTTTTAGTGTGTAATTAATTATTGTATTTTGTATTTTAAATACTGATTATTACACTTAAATTATGCATTAATTAAAATTTATTACATGTTACTGTATTTGTGTCTGGTTGGTATATTTGTATATATGTATATTTTTTTTTTTTTAGTGAGTAATGCAATATTGCGATTTTGCGTGAAATATTGCATGCTTATATATAATTAATCTCTAAAATAAAAAAACTTTGTGAATTTTTTTGTGTCTGTCAACAGCATTTTCTGGAAGGATAAAATGATGATATCCAGATTTAATGATGATATTTATAATTTTGTGCTGTTGTGTTTTATGATGTTCTGTGGAAAATATGCAAATTAGTGCATATTCAATTAGATTGTGCTTTGTTTAGAATATTTAGATACAAAACAATAGTCTTAATATACTGTGATTGTTTTAATTTACTTTGTTTTAATCAGTTTGCCTTGTTTTTGAAATTTATATATTGTGATATATTTATTATTGTGAACTATATTACTTACTGAAGAATTGTTTATTCTGATTGTTGCCATCCTTGCATCACAGCAGTGACCCACTCAAGGTCATGCACTGCAGTGATTTCCCATGCTTTAATTCTGTTGATTTTAATATTGTATTATTCAAATAAGATTTTACTTTACATGGGTAGCTTTAGATAGAAATGGGATTTTCCTCAAGGCTCGTCCACTGAGTCCCTCACTCCTCCTGTGCAGAAAGAGACACTCGTGAAGACCCATTCTCTGAGACTCTCAGCACTAGCTGCATGAAAAGCAAACACTCACTGGGCGAGGTTCCTCAGCGTTAAGCTCAGACGGGTCACGTCGCTCTCCATGAAGTCCATGGTGCCCAGTTCCTCCAAACTCAGCAGCTGCTGTCTGGGGTAGATGATGTGACGCTGCAGGGAAAGTTCAGATCAAGTCTGCGGAAGTCCAGCAGAATAACAGAGGCGTTTAATAGTTAAAGGAACTGAAAACACGCTCACCTATCATGAGTTCCTTGCCGACAGACAGATAGATGTTGGATATGGCGCTGGCGCTCGGGGGGCCGATGTTACATGCGCTTTTATAATCAGCTCGTTCCCACAAAGGCCAGATCGATCTTTTCTGTGAACGTTGGATGTTGGTGAGGATTAACAACATTTGGATGCCGATCAGCGAAACACAAGGTTTGTATTCTTGTACATGACCCCATTTTTACTTCATTTCTTGATGTTTTCAACATTCTTTGCATGAACAGGAGGGCAAAGGTGGCATTAAAAGTTATTATATTATGATGAAGACGACAAAAATAACTGAAATATCCTCCAATAATCAGGCACATACGAGCAGGAGCGTGCATTAGGAAACTAGCCGTTCTGATTCCAGCTTGCTTTGTAATGAAGAGGAGTGGTGCAGAACAGAGTAGAAACTGACCGTTTGATCTGGTCGAGCTGGGTCAAGCACTGGCAATTGACCACCCTATACTAGCGTCCGCGGCTCTGTGGTTCTGCTTGACGGGCGTCTCGCTCCGCGCGGGCCCTTCCCGCTTGAGCGGCGCTCCGCGCGGCCGTGAGACTCTCCACCTGACAAACACACATCATTAACCCTCAGCGACCTGCGATGTTTGTATACAGCATATATACAACTTTCACTAAGTTTGCTCAAGTCACAATATGCACAATTTTTTTTAATTTTTTAGTAAAATGTTGTATATTTTTTAAGAAGGTGTTTTTTGTTGTTTAAATATTTTATTTTTACTTTTATTTATATTTTATTATTAATTATACATTTTATTATTTTATTTTATATATATATATACACAGTACAGACCAAAAGTTTGGAAACATTACTATTTTAATGTTCTTTTGAAAAAGTTTCTTCTGTCTCATCAAGCCTGCATTATTTTCAAAATACCGAAAGTAAATATTTGATTCTGTTATACTTTAGAAAAAAATTTACATTTATTACATTTAAAACATTTACATTTAGATGAGATTTATCTTATCACACGTGATCCTTTAGAAATCATTCTAATGACATGATTCATTATCAAAGTTTTGATAACAGTTCCAAGCTGCTTAATAACTGTCTTTCAGAATCATGTGAACTTTTTTAGGAAACTTTGATGATATACAAGTAAAAAACCTGAAGAAAACATGTTTTTAATTTGTTTTTAATATTATAAAATAAACATGTATATACTACACTACCGTTTTTTTCTTTTCTTTTTTTTAATAAAATCAATACTTTATATCCAGCAAGGATGCTAAATTGATAAAATGATAAGTAAAGAAAATATATTATTAGGTAAATATTATTATTAAATTTTTATTTATTGAATAATTTAAGTCTCTTTAAGAACCTTTTAATTCATCAATCATATGAGTACAAGAGAACGGTTTCCAACACGCATAATAGAATCAGATATTGAAACTGATTTCTAAATGATCACGTGATAGACTGGATTTTACAACGTGACACTGGAGCTGGAGTTATGAATCTCGCTGTATAAATTCAGCGTTACATCACAGTAATAAATTAGTTTTTTTAATAGTATCGTTACTGTATATTCAAGCGAAAACTATTATTTAAGTTGTAATAATATTATCACAATATTATTTCGTTGTTGCTGTATTTTGACTTCGCGATCAATAATGCACCTCTGATGAGCAGAATAAACTTCTTTTCAAAACATTAAAATAGTAACTGTTTCCAAACTTTTGTCTTGTATCTGTATATAGTTCTATTTCTAATATAGGTCAGTGATGGAAAAAAACTTCAATGCATCTAAAATTTGTTACTCAGAAATTTTTGAGACCATTTTTTCGAATTGTACAAACAATGCAACGCTGGGTCAAATGATTTTTTCTTTAGTTCTGACAGCAGATGTATTCCATTCAGATAAACAGAGCCACAAAAATTAGCACACTTTTAGACAATTTTCAGCTCCTTCCTATTACACTATGCATTTTTTTTTTAAATTCAAACTACAGTAAGTGGTTTTGAAATTACGATATTCTTCCTTTAAAATATGCTTAATAATATTATCACTGTATTTCAATAGTATGGAAATATCCAATTTCTTAACTTATTCAGGCTGTATTTCTAAGTGGTTGAAATTCCCCTTTATTTTCCACAAAATAAATTTTTGTGCATCAGCTGTCTTGGTCGCTGTAAATTTTGCTAGCAGAATACTGTTCACTTACGGGTCTATACAACATTGTGATGAAATATTGCATATATATACTAATGTATCTACTTTATTTACTCTAAAAACACTTTTTTCTGGTGTTTTTTCATATTGACGCAACGAATATCGAAAATCCTCTTGTTATTGCTCCATTATGCCTTTCCAGAAGATTTGTGTACAAATTCTGTGCATATTTACGGTAAGATAATGCCCTATTGGTGTAAAAATTTTACCTAAACATATTTATTTTATATAACTAATGGGTTTAATAAAGAAATTCAAATATCGAAAAAAATATTAAAAAGTACCAGAAATATCTATTTTGGGAAAAATTGTGCTGGAATTGGAACGTAAACAAACAAAAGTGATTTTCACTCAACCAAATTCTAAATCAATGCTCATTCATTAGATACTGAATGTTGATATTTCACCATGAGCTGCAGCGTTGTGCTAATAGCACCGTAACGCAAGGCAACAAACGCACTTTTAGACTGGTTTAAATGTGTTAAAAGAAAAAAAGAGAAAAAAGGAATCCTCATCTATCGCAAAAACCCAGAGCGTCTTTATCAGCGATTAGCTCCTGAATCTTCTGAACAGCTTTTTGTACCAGTTTTTCCTCTCATCTGTAAACAGCAGTCAGAATGTTAATGATGTTTCAGGACACGGGCATCTGAGTAAAGGCGTTGTTCAGAGCAGACAGATCCAGATGTACCTCTGAGACCCCTTGGAGAAGAGGGCTGTGGCATGTTTGATCTCCACGAACTGGCTGTGTAGCATAACCTGTCCAGGGTGGAGAACACACAAACAATGGATCTACACGGGACGCTCAGCACGCTGCCTCTCTTGATTTAATAGGAAGGCGTCTCAACCTGTCTGACAGTCCCCTGATGGAGAGACTTCTGGGCAAGTCTTTACACTCGAAGAGCGTCTTCCCCTGTGCCAGTGCGGCCCTGACTGCGTGTGGAAAGATATACGACACTGGTTAACATAACGTGAAGACAGAAACGTGCGGAGCTTTCAAACAGGCTTTTATGTGTCTTACCAGTAAGGAACACAACACGATTCCCACGTATCAGATTGCCTTGTCGCGCGTTGTCTGTCAGAGAAGAAAATTGTGGTCGAAACGTAATCCAATAGCTTTGTACGGAATTGACGACAAAGTCTACGTGTATGGCTCATAATGCTAGTGTAAGAAAAATACAACATTTCAACAGTAGACAGGAAATATTGACCATTGGGTGGTTGGCTAATGACATTTTTGAAGCACTGTGTGGTGTGTGTGTGTGTGTGTGTGTGTGTCGTGCTGTAGTGTTGGGTGTTGTGATGTGTGTGTCCTTTATCCTTCCCCCCGAACCTATAACCAAAGCATCCCCTTGTGGGTCAAATGACCCGACGAGGCTTAAAAATGACAATAATGTGTTTTTTTTTTTGGGTCTCAGAAATCTTATATTGTCACATTTTTATATATATATTTTTTTCTAAAATATATTAATGTAGGTTTTGGTGATTTTTTATTACATTTACCCTTTTATTCTGGATATTTTTTAAGATATATGTAACATTATTGTTGTGTCACTGAGGTGTCTCTGATGCCATCCTGGTGGGGAAGAATGACATAAGAGGGCCTACCGACAGTGTTGCCAAGTCGCGTGTTTTCCCGTCTCGTTTTTAAGCGCTACCCCAATAATGTGATATATTAGCTCCACCTAGCAATGCTAAGTTTTACCATGTGAATACCACCAAAAACTGTATTTTACCCCACCGGAATGCAATTCTGTTACCCTGTAAACATGATTGGGCTAGTTTTGAGTAGCAAATGGGTGGGTTTTGTTGGTGAAAACCTGGCAACCCTGCTATACAACCCTATTGAGATTTTTAACTGAGCAAAACAAGTGAAACATGAGAAATTAGATAATCTTGAGGCTTCAGTTTGGTTGTTTATGGAATTCACGATATATATTGAAACATTATAAAAATCCAATACTTTTGTAAAACAGCTCTCAATCTGAAACATATTATAACATTAACGAGCATGTATAGTTTCATACATTTTCATATAAAATAAATTTTTTTAAACATAACTATGATATATCACTCATTGGTCTCCACCACAATCACTCAACTTTAACTGTGTTTAGTAACAAAAACAACCATAAAAAATAATTCAAAAAAGGACCCCAGCAGAAGCAGGATGACCATATTATAATGTGTTCTTGGGAGTGGTACGTGTTTACCGTGTGTTTTTTGTGCAATTGTGTGTGTGGTTGATTTTTTTCTACATTGGGGATATTTTATAGTCTTTTAGCCCTTTGTTCGGGTATAAATCTTTAACTGGGATTGTCTCAGCTTTTGTATAGTAAAAAAAAAAATCACAATGTAATAAAAAAACACAGTTTTTCCTCATAAATCCCATCATTCTGATGTTTGGTCAAAAATGACCCGAGGACGGATAAGGCTATATATAGTATATGTTTAAAATATATGCTGTTGATACAGTATTTTGGTTTATACGCATATTTCTGCCAGCCAATTAGCATACATCGGCCACTACTTTTTTAAAGTATTCCCAAGATAGACTGTGAAGATGTTTGTCCTTACTTGTGGTTTTGATGCCTTCCTCATAATCAACGCTTTTCCTCCAGATGCCATGAAACTCCAGGCTGGAAGACATGATACGAAGAAAATGATGAGTGATAGTAGATAGTCTGTAAAGATTAGTCCAACTATGTAGCTTCTCTGTGGATCCCACAGATTTAACAACTGTAATACAAGCTCAAAAAACATAGACATAACAGTAGAGGTAGACCAAATAAGCCATTCAATATTCCGAAGTGTGTTAATAAATCTATAGTTTGCATTATATTACAGACAGAATAGCAGCATACAGGTTTGGAACAATTTCAACAATCACAGAATTCTCATTTCTGGGTGACTGCTTTTCCATGTAAGGAATCTTTGAATGTGATTTGCATAAAAGGGGCGTGTCATGCATAATCACCTGCTTGGGAGGAGCCAGGATGGGCAGCGGAAAGCTCCTCCCTCCTCTTCTAGAGCAAGCATGCTCGGACTGTCATCATTCAGAGAGAAGATATTGATACAAAGGTTGTTGCCTTCAGATCCACAAGCTGTAGGATATAAAATCAAATATCACACACCCGTAACATCAAACTGAGATAAAGTACGTAAACACTCCTCAGAACAGATGCATTAGACGTGTACAAAAATTCAGTATATATGTCAGGATGTTCAGAGATGACCAACAAAAATCTGTATTTACTTTCGGACGCAGTTAAATGCCGCTACACAGCGCCGAATCCACGATTTTTTGGTTAGAAATTCATCATCAAACTCTGTCCATCTGTAGGAGCCCTAAAACAGTTGCTGTGTCCTATCGCAGCAGAGACAACACGTGCGTCCTCACCTCAGACCATCTTGACTGTGCTGCAACACAATCACATCACGGGCTAACGACATGCGTGTATTACAGACATCCAAAACGGTGTTGACAAACTCTCAACACTTCAGAAAAGTGAAAAGGATATTCAATGAGGGAACAAAGTAGGAGAGAAGACGAGTGGATGAGGGGAGTGTCTGACAAAAACCAACGAGGGGTTTGTGATGTCAGCACAAAAAGAAAAGTGGTTCGAGACCTGTTATTACAACTTTCGTTATAAAACTGGAGTCAAATGTGTTTTAATATTAATTATTTTTCGCGTCACATCGAGGCTGCATTTATTTGATCAAACTCAAATAAATGCTCCCACTTTTTAACACATAGACGTGAAAGTACAACTATTCAAACTTAAATTGTTCATACTTCATAAATGGCCTTTGAATACAGACCAAAGGTTTGCTCTCTTTTAAAGAAGACAATCAGCAGATTATTATCATTTCAAAAAAGAAAGCACATAAAAAAGTTACATAAGTTTACATTTACTGTAAAGAAATGTACTGTACGTATTTTTATTATATTTTATATAAAATAAAATATTTTATAAATGTAACGTTTTTAATCCAAACTTTGCTATAAAATGAAGCCGTGTGTCTAAATGAGTTGTGTTTCCAATTTGAAAGTTGATATTAAAAAAACATTTAGGTTCCTATGCAATTTTTGTTTAGTGCGTTTATACCACAACAGCCACCGGGTGCCATCAAACTCCATTGATTTTTTTGATGCTTTCTTTCTGCTGTCACAAATGTATCAATTTCTCTCTCATATTATGTCCTATGACTAAATAACCACGCGAGATATGGAATCTTGAGACTTCAGACCATTTCCCAACGAAATGTATTCATGTCAAGATTATGAAAAAGCTTTTGATTCTATAACGACCGTGATAATATTTGGAATATGAACACCAATCCCACCTAAGGGGGAGGAGCCCGCACTAAAAGATTTTACAGTACTATTTCCATGGAACACTCAGTTGTCCGATTTCAAAATGGTTTTCACAGGATGAATTTGGGAGGTTTTTAAATCATGATTTACCTCCTGAGATTTTGACATGGACCTTCTATGTGCCACATCAGGGCGGACGTGCCGGCATCGGATCATGTGATTGTCATAGATGATCCATTACTGAAACTCCTGTTTTCCAACATACACAGATTCTGGACAAACGGAGAACACTGCTACAACAGCGCCAATTGTGTTTCTTTTAGCCAAAAAAATCCTTAGGAGATTAATAAACTATCAAATTTTCCATGAAGCATATTTAGTAACTTCCTAACATATATATCAACTAAACTTCATTTTTGATTAGTAATATGCATTGCTAAGCGTTAATTTTGACACAACTTTAAAGAGGATTTTCTCATATTTTATATTTTTTTTGCAACCCCTCAGATTCCGATTGTCAAATATTTGTAATCAACAAACATATCTGTCCTCCTAAACAAACAGACATAACTAGAAAACTTATTTTAGTTCAGCCTTATAGATGATTTATAACTCTCACAAATGACCCTCGGGGCTGGTTTTTGTTGTGTCTGGGTCCCATTTATATAATAAACACTTATCAACACTAGGCAGAAAGCTAATTAGTAAGCAACCCGATTATCAACGCTGCGTTAATCGCGCCGACGTAACAACAGTTTTTCTGACTTTCGACCCACCTTCGGTCGTTACTTGATGTCAATGTTTTGTTGCCTGCCACGTTTATTTAAACATCTATAAGAAAGCGACCAGAGATACTAGAAAATAAACACTCACCCTCACAACACCAACAGACAGAACTTCGAACTTACCGCGCTCAGCGCTGCAGTCCAGCCGGCCCCGAAACGATGCCGCCTGAAACCGAGAAGTCAACCGGAGCTGCTAATGCCTAAATGTTGTCGTCGTCGTTGTGTGTGTGCGAAGAGACAGAAAACCGAATTCTACAAGATTAGACTTATTTTTTGTCACATAAATAGAGCCGAGATGGGGAAAAAGCACAAGAACACAGAGCGAGTGCGATAAAGGTTTGAAGGAGTACGTTTAACATGTTAGATCTTGCGTTATGAACATCCCGACTTTAATTTCATATCTAAATATGTTCCGCAAGTCTGTGTATGAGTACCTAATAGTTTTATACAATACATGATAGAGCTGTTTTACATCATCGCTAACACACAAATAATGTGATGATTTCTTCTGGGACGTTGTTCTGAATCACGGTATTTCAGTTTCTACGAGTTTCAGATTCTAATCGACCTTCATTCCTAAAATATGTTTTTGTGTTTAAAGACTTAAAAGTTTATTTGTGTAGTTGTAATATTAAATATGTGTAGAGATATTATTTCCAGTCCATTACTTGCGTTTAGTTTTCTCTGTTCTCTGTGTTCTGTGTGTTAAATGCAATCATTTACTTTCTTAATACATCTTCTGTTATTACTTTGGTGTTATTTTGTTACATGTTTTGATTCCGTATTGTATTCCTATTATTTCTTTTAGTTTCAAAATGTTTAATTGATATCTTTAAAAAAAATTGTTTATGTTAATAATGGTTATTTTCATATATAATGGTTAATAACTATTTTAATAAAGGTTAGTTTTATAATTATATTTTTAAGTAAATAATTTAGCATATTTCTATTTTATTATATATTTATTATTGTTGTTACTTATTTTAATTGTTTATTACCACACACAATTTTAATAAAATGGTTTATTTTAAATAATGGTTTCATTTTCATAATCATGGTTTAATAATATTTTAATAAAATGTTTTATTAATTATTTTATAAATATTCTTAATTAAATAATTTATTATATTCTTTTTTTTTTTTTATTATTGTTTTAATTTATTTTATTGTTTATTTAGGTTAACACCACATCTTTTTAATTTAATGTTTTTATTTAATGGTTCTTTTTCATACGAATGGGTTTTATAACTATTTTATTAAAATGTTATTTTTTTATAATATTTTTATTAATATTTTTATTATATTTCCTATTTTATTTATTATTTATTGTTGTTTTAATTTATTTTAGTTTTAATTTTTTGAAAATTTTTTTTAATTTTTTTTTTGTGAATAATTTATTAATTGTTTTTGTTTTGATAATTTTTCTTTTTTGTATTTTAATAATTTTTTTTTTATATATTGTTTTTAATATTTTTTATTTGATTATTTTTTTTTTTTGTAATTTAATTTTTATTTTTTTATTTTTTTTTTCTTTATTTTTGATTTTTTTTTTTTGTTTTAATTTATTTAAATTTTTTTTTTTTTTTTAAAATTTTTTTATATTCTTTGGTCTTTTATTTTTCAATTTAAATTTGTTATAGTTTAATTGTTTAAAAAATTATTTTTAATGTTTTTACTTTTTTATTTATTATTTTTTTATTTATTTTTTTTTATTATTTTTTTAAATTATTTTTGTTACCCCCAGTTTACTTTTTTTTATTAAAATATATATTAGTCTTTAAATTTTTATTTTATTTTTTTAGTATATTTATTATTGTTTTTTTAATGCTTTTCAGTTTTATTTTAACTCGTTTTTTATTGAACTATTTTTTTATCCTTTTATTTATTATATTATTCTTGTTTTCATTATTTTGTTTATTTTTTTTACACACCCAATTTTTTTATTTTTTTTTTTTAATTTTTATTCTTTATTTTTATTGGTTGTAATTTTTTTCATTCATTTTTTTTTTTAAATATTTTTTTATATTTTTAATTCAATAATTTTTTTTTTTGTATTTTATGAATTTTTTTTTTTTTTATTTTTATTTATGTTTGATATTTACACACAATTTTTTAAATTTTTTAATATGTAATAAATTGTTTTTTTCCCAATTATTTTTTTGTATTTTTGTTATAAAATTTTTTTAATTTGTTATTGTATTTTTTTAGTTTAGAATTTATTTTGTTTCTATTTTGTCTTTATTATTTTTTTTGATTTTTTATTTTATTTTTTTTATTATTTTTTATACACTTTTTATAAAATTGTTTATTTAATTATTTTTTTTTTCATATTTTTATTTAAGATTTATTTTAAGAATTTTTTTTATTTTTTACTACATTTTTATTTTTTTTTATTTTTTTCTTTTTTATTTACCTTTAATTTACTTATTATTTTTTATTGTTTTAAATATTTTTATTGTTTATTTACACACAGTCACCACGCACACATATAATTATAAATATTAAACATTATAATTTTTTTTTTTTTTTTGGTTACCCCCTATCCCCTCTTAGGGGGTATTTGTTGTATTTACACTAGATCTTGGTTTGCTCTTGTGTTCTCCTTGTAGTCTATTACTAGACATAAATAAGAAGTGAGCATCACTGCCTCCAGAATGTCCAGAATAATTGTCAGTACTCCGTTCATGTTACGCCACGAAAATCTTCATTGTTTAACAGCTGAGTCTTTTGGTAATAATGGTTTAACAGACTATTTTAGGACAATGCCCTGGAAGTAAACCCCTGATAGCTGGGCTCAAGGTGGGCGGCAGTGAAGTTACCGAGCTCTATTATTCCGTACACTACTCGCATGTTACTAAAATGTTTATTTAACGACCGCTCTGACCACAATAAGGGGGGAGTGGAGAGGCACATTTTTAATAAGAAGTTTTATTTAAATATATGCCATTATAAAGAGAATTAACGTAGATTATGATGATAGGTTATTGTTTTAATTTATTGGCGCTTGAAAGAGACAACTTTAATAAAATGTTTCCATTTAATAAATGCTACTTAATAATGGTTTTATAATTATTTTAAATAAAATGTTTTATTAAGTTATTTGAGAATATTTCAATTAAATCATGTGTGGCAATACATGTATCACACAAGGCCGCTTAATGCTTTTACAGTTTGTTTACATTGACACACATATATATATATATATATATATATATATACTTCCTTACCTTTCCCTCTGTAGGGTATTTTGTTGTATTTACACTTAGATAGTGGTTTGATCTTGTGATGCCCTTGTAGTCGACATTTCAGATTCAATGAGAAGTGTGACATCACCTCCAGAATGAAAAGAACAACCAAAGCTCCTGTGTTCTCAGACTACTTATACTAAAGTTCTGATAAACCCCCCAGCTGGTGCCTGGTGGCTGTGAAGTTGGACTGAGCCCCCGGTCCGACACCACTCCAGTTACTATGACGCACTTCCGCCTGACCACGAAAGTGGGAGAGGCACAAAGAGAAGAAGAAGAAGAAGAAGAAGAAATCGGAGAAAGAGAAATACGTAGATGATGAGGAGAGGAGGAGGAGGAAGGCGAAAGTGAAAGAGACACCTTAAAGACTCTCTATTTAGACTTGAATTACATATTGTGCACAGTATGAGAATATTCAAGATGCATGTGAAAGTAATAATGTATCACAATAGTAACAAGCTCTTGTAGCTTTAATAAACTGATGAGTGAACCGTGACACTTAAATTAGAGGCTTTCTTCCCCTGGCAATTTGGAGACCAAAATAATGACGGTTTTATTACTAAAATTGTGACCAAAATGCAGAACTGAAGTAAATCTACTCAAGAGAATAATTGGGTAAGCTACTTGATGAATTAAACATTTAACATATAATTCAACATAAATCTGAAAAAATTAAATATATATATATATATAGACATTTCAAAAATCGCTAAAAAGCACACAAAAATAACAAAAACTTTTAACAAACACGCACTGTCGGAGAATTTAAAAACAAATGCTAATTCAAACTATTAATAAACTATCATAATATTTAATACCTGCAAAAACCAGATAATAGTTAACTAAAATCAAAGCTACACAAAAAAAAAACATTTTTGGTAGTTTTAATATTCAACACAACTGGAATTTTTATTATGATATTTCTCAGCTAGTTGCCAAAACAACATTTATCTTTGCAAATTTAGTTTAACTCTGAATGCACCAAAATAACAAACTGAAATAAACATTACATTAAAAAATATATAGACACATTTTATAAAAAAATTTGCACCCAAAATGACGCAACCAACAAAATATACTATGACAGTTTAAAATGAAATTGAAATTGTAAAAATTACTTTTAATAACTTCAACAATAACTGAAATAAAATGTATTTTTTTTATTATTCTAAAGTTATTTTTATATTATATATTTATTTTATATATATATATATATATATATATAGTATATATATATATTATACTATTATTTTCATTATTTCAAAACAACATTTATCTTTTAAATTTATGTTTCAACTCTAATGCATTAAAATTGAAATAAATGATTAATAACAAAATATATACAAATATAGTTTATCAAAAAAGAATGACAAAACTGCGCAAGCAAAATACATAAAACAATTTAAAAACAACACTTGGAAATTGCAAAATAATCCAAGCAAATAAATTTCAAAAAAAATATGGTATATATATAATATATGGAATCTCATTGATATTAGCAAAGCCAACACTAGCTTTCAAAGGCAACCCTTCATATACGTTTTTGGATCTAGTTTACTACTTATCGCTTTCATCATACTGGTGCTGTGTGTATTTGTTCCATGATGGAGAAAAATGAAGATCCCTCTACAGAACATTCAGAAAACGCTTACAAAGCCCCCGTGGAGCCCCTTCTACCCTCTCCGTGCGTGCGTTGAGGTACACAGCCATCCAAAGCCATGAGGCCAGAGGAGCTGTTCGTCATATGAGTCACTTTCGCTGAGTGCTGTTACAAATGAATAAGTATGTGCCACATAGGCACCCCGGAGGAGCTATAAGGAAGCCGGACAAGTTCGGGACCGGAATCAGAAGCAGTATGAATTTGTTCCACTTCATGAGAATATTGAAGTGGAGACAGTAGCTGATACCGCACCTAACGAGCCCTGTCGAAACTCAGCATTTCTGGTACAACCATATACCACACTTATGTAATGACTAAAGGCCTGCCCTATAGACCAGTTTCCAGTGTTGAGTGTTTTTGTTCTTTGAGGCCTATCTGGTGGCAGAAAATAACAGTTTTTACGTAGCAGTCTATTCTAGTTCTTATGGAATAAAATTATGAATAAAAAAATTATTTTTGATTTTAATATTGCATAAAATATCTGACTTTTTTTCTTGTATACTTGGTAAAAAAAATTGAAACTCGCTTTTTTACTTTTTTAGTTTAATCCTACACCTTTTCTGGCTTTTTTTTTTCCTCAGAATTGACAAACACACAATTGTTGACTTGAAGCAAAAGTCATAAAATCTGAACTAGGTGACATAAACTTAATTTCATTTGTCAACTATCAAAAAAGTCAGGATTGTGAGATCAAATCGTACCTGTCTCTGTAAAAATGTTATATGTTTAAATAGCATTTCAACATTTAAAATGCACTACTATACAGTATCTCCCCATAATATAATAATATATAGACCTAATGTTTGTGAATCCAATTAATGCTTTAGAAAATAGGTCAATCCACATGCAGTTTTCCATCAATAGTCTGTCCGTTTAAACACTGCCGTTTAGTCGTCAATGGGTGTCTGTGATGACAGCCATTAATAAAAAAGTTTGCATTCCGATTCCTACATCAAAAGGCACAACAATACGATTTTTCCTCTTATTGCCATGGATGCGAACAAACAAAAAGGAGGGAGGGGGGAGGAATCGTTTCCCTCCATGGCTTTGCTCCCAGCGATGTCCGGACTGTGACTCTACTCCAATCAAGAAAAGCATACATATGTTACAGTAATTCAACTATGGTTTCTAATGGGAGCTTGGTGTTTGCTAGGGGGTTGCTATGTGGTTGCTACGGTACTTTGGGGTCTTTGCGAAGGTGTTGCTGGTGTTCGTGGGTGTTTGCTAGGTGTGCTTTTCAATAAGCTAATATTGTTAAGGTATTAGAAAAGTGATTTATGATAAACTGATATTACTGAGTTATGATTGCATTAGTGCTTTTTTGCCTCTATTTTGAACAAAGCATACTAAATTTACACTTACACTTACACACCCATTTTTTCACTTGCGTTGCAATTCAGATTCAATAGGTAACTCCTTTACACATAAAGTCCAGTTAGTTCATGTTAATTTCATGCATTACATATGATACTAGTATTTATTATCTTTGTTAGCATTAAATACCAGTTACATAAAGCAACTGTTTTATTCGTTAGTTAATGTACATAAAGTTATCATTAACAGATGTTTGATTTTAATAATGTACTAGTAAATGCCAAAATTAAAATTAACTAAGATACTAATAAATTATTTAGAAATATTTTTCATTATTCGTTTATTTTAAGTAATGTAGTCGACTTATAAATAAAAAATAAAACCGTATCGTAGTGTTAACTTAAAAAGAAATACTGAAAATAAAATTCAAATCAATAAATCATATGTTTAGTTAAAAATAATACAGTACACAGACCAAAAGTTTGGAAACATTACTATTTTAATGTTTTTGAAAGGAAGTTTCTTCTGCTCATCAAGCCGTGCATTTGATTTGAAGGGTCAAAAATACAGAAAAAACAGTATATTGTGAAATATTATTACAACTTAAAATAAAGTTTTTCTAATTTTGAATATACTTTAAAAAAATAATTTATTCCTGTTTGATGCAAAGCTGAATTTTCAAGCATCATTACGACCAGGCCTTCAGTGTCACAGTGTAACATCCAGTCTATCACATGATCATTTAGAAATCATTCATAATATTCTTAGCATTTATTATGAGTGTTGGAAAACAGTTCTGCTGTCTAATATATTTTGATGAATAAAAGGTTAAAAAGAACTGCATTTATTCAAAATAAAAATAAAATTCTGAATAATATATTCTACATAATATATTTTCTTTAGCTATCACTTTTTATCAATTTAGACACATCCATTGTGAATCAGAAGTATTAGGAATTTTATTTAACAAAAAAATTACTACTGACCCCACAATTGAACTGACTCAGTAGTGTATATTGTTATTACAAAATATCTTATATTATTAAAAACATAGCTTTCTTTTTTTTTTACTTTTTATTCATTCAAAGTATCCTAAAAAAGTATCACATGTTCTGAAAAATATTAAGCAGCAGAAACTGGTTTCCAACCTTTGATAATGAATCATCATAATTAGAATGATGGTCTAAAGGATCATGTGATAATGACTCCGTAAAAGATTCAGCTTTGCATCACAGAAATAAATGCTAATTAAAGTATAATACATTTAAAACAATTATTTTAAATTGTAATAATATTCTCACAATATTAAATTTTTTTTTCTGTATTTTTTGATCAAATAAATGCAGGCTTTGATGAGCCAGAAGAGACTTCTTTCAAAAAAATTAAAAATAGTAATGTTTCCCAAATTTTGGTCTGTACTGTAAGTATTTTGTTGGGGCTCTGTTTTTGAACAAAAGTGTTGTGAATCAACACTTTCAGAGCAGTTGCCTAATCCCTTGATTCAAATAAACTTGATGAAATGGATTTGATGAAATTAATCAGCTGTCTAAAAAGACATTCTCAGTTTCCCCTCAGTTCTGGAATGCATGCACAACCCTGGCATACATCAAGAAATTTACTCACAAGTGATTTAGTGTTTGGTTTGTTTCCTAGAAAAACGAATGCACCGCCTCGCCAGCAGCTCTTGAGAGCATTTCCGGCGTTTGTGCTTCAGAGGTGAGCCTTTGAGAAAAAAGATGGCATGGTAATCTTTTTAATCATCGTTTCTCATATCTGCACTGTATAAGTGCCAGTCGTTTCCGTCTCACGGAAAGATCCCACACGGATTCTTCGCCTTCCGGTGACACACGCCATCGCTCCCGGGATCTCCATGATAAATCAAGCATCCCACTGGACTTTCAGCACAATGAAGGGAAAAGGAACGATGCCCAAGAATACAAAACCATCCACAGAATTCAAGGGCATCTTCATAAAAGGCTTTACTAAAAAGACTTTAACTATAGAAGTGTAACACTGAATCAGGACTCTGATGTGTGACTCTTGCAGTGCAGACTTCAAGCTGATTGTTTGTGACAACGCCATGTTTGATATAACCGACCCGAGACGGTTTTACGTACAAAGACTGCGAAGGAAAGCTGCTTCCACACACCGGTTCAAATATGAGGCTAAAGTAAACATTTTTAATGCGGTTTGGTTTTGGTTACTTTCTGCCTTTGTTGTTCATCCGTGCCATCATTCCCATTCGATGCGGATGCGTGTGGTTATAGTAATCTAAAACTTGAGTGCAGGGTTATTATAGTTAACTAAAAGCATTAAAAAAAATATATATTGTCAAATATTTGTGAGTTTAATAACTAAAAACGTTTTTATTTCGGCTAGCTGCCAATGCAACAGATTCTCAATGTTCATTTAGTTTTTTAACTAAAAGAACTCCAACTAAATAAAACTAAAGCTAATAAATAACTAATCATAATCGATAATAAAAGCAATGGAACAAAAACATAAAATTATTAAACTCAAATTAACAGTTACGACACACAATATAACATCTAATATAAAAAAAATAATACCCCCCCACAAAAAAAAAAAAATCTTCTTATTTTGCTGTGGAACTTTATTAGAGTGTAATATATAATAATTTACCCATTACACTAATCTATCATGATGATAGTTAATCTTTTAGTTAGAATAGTTGTGTATTTGATCAAGCTTGTAAAATTAATAAGCAATTTTTTATCTTATTGTTACATGAATCGGAACGACGACTGACTTTTTCAGGATTCCGTTTCTTAATGGGAAATATTCGTAAGAATTTAAAACAATTGTGATTGCAGAGCCTGGAAATTTTAATGGACGCGGGAATGAATAAAAATAAACATTAATTTAAAAATCTTTAAAATAGTGAAAGAAAAACATCTGAGAGTGGTGGATAAGTCAATAGAGTATAAAATAAGATTATTACAACATTACACATGATAATTTTTATTCTGTACTATACACAACTATATTTTAGAGAACAATTTAAAGGACTAAACTATAATGATTTTGTTCTGCAGAATTGGATTTATTATTTTCCTAATTTTTCGACACCAATTCCTAAAGCTGTTTTTTTTTTTGTTATTAGATGGGACCAAGCTCGCGCGACTATTCAATCAGCAATCGCTGTTATTGTAGTGAATTGTGAGATGTGGCGTGATGCAGTTTTTTCTCGAGTAGAGGCTATGCTGGATTCATAGATGAGTGTTTTCCACCATCCAATCACTTTCCTGATTTCGACTCCATCCCGTGCGGGTGTCCCGCGCTCCCATCCTCCTGCCGAAACCTAAGAGCTCCGTAGCAGGAGGAGTAAATGGATTGCTGTGTTGCTCGACTTTGTGACTCTGTTCACAGGAGCGGCTGTTTAAGCTTTGAAGCGCAGCATGTCGTTTTTATGAAGGACATGGATTTTCTCTCAGCAGGCTGCCATTTTTGGGAGACTGACCACATCACGGCCGGAGGAAACCGGTGACGGAGACATCCTTGCCGATCCACAACGGAGTACCCAAAAAGTCCAAGAAGCAGCCTGTGAAAGAGCCTATCATCAGGTGAGCAGTGGTGCTGCAGCGCGTTTAAGATCGGTGTCCTGGTGTTTGTGAGCGTGTGATTGCGCAGATGTTTTTGCTCGTCTAGTGATCTGTGGATGAGCTGGAGGCAATCGCCTGCAGCTCGACGGACACGCAACGGCGGAGGAGCATTGCTGGCGCTGGATGGAGCACCTGTCGGATTGAAGCGCGGGATCGGCTCAACCGTTTCATGCCAAACTCTAAGGTGCAGCCGAGCTTTAACCTCATGTTTCTGGGAACAGCGTTTGAGTTGTGGGTCATGCAATTTGCCAAAATATATGGAAGCATAAGGGTAGCAATTCATTTTTAGAAGTAATATGTAAAAATGGTCCAAGATTTTTCTGTATTTAAATGTAATATTTTCCCCATACAGAATTGTGACCTGGACCACAAAATAGTCCTAAGGGTCAATTTTTCATTGTCTGGAGAGTTGTTTTTTTTTTTTACATAACAATAAGATTTCCATTGATGCTATGGTTTGTTAGGAGGACCATATTTGTCTGAGGATACAACTATTTGAAAATGCTGGAATCTGAGGGAGCAAAAAAATCTAAATATTGAGAAAATCATCGTTAAAGTTGTTCAAATTAAGCTCATTAGCAATGCAATATTACTAATCAAAAAAATTGATTTTGGTTGCAATCCAATTTTTTGCAGTTTTTGATATATTTATGGTGAGAAATGTACAAAATACTCGATGATATTTGGCCAAATTTGCTACAAATCCATACACTGAGTGCATTAAGACTTATAGACTGCTTTTGTGCTCGAACAGGGTCACGAATGTTCGTGTTTAGTGCAAAATATGAAAATAAATGGTAAATGTAAAAGTTAACTTATATAGAGATTTCATATGGGAAGCTTAAGGGGTAGCGATAGTTAAATTTTGAACACTTAGATAGTTAGAAAACAAAAAGCAATGCAAATATGTTTAAAATGGCAATGGAGTTTGGGTTTATATTTAAATTGATATAAATAATGACAACATGCATATGAATCAAAAAAAATGTTTAGAGTGCAAAAATGAAAAGAAAATTGACAATTGCACGAATAAAATAATTACATTTGGCCTTATATAGGTCAATTTAACATAATAGAAAAAACAATTATGCCGTGGGAGTATAAAAAATAAAAACATTTAAAGGATGAATATTGGAAACTACCCAGACGTTTTGTATTATTAAAATCTAACAAACACAAACTGAGTTTCTTACCATAAGTATATGATACACACATATAATAAAATAGATAAGGTAATAAAGATAATGAGATGGCCCATAAGTGTCAGAAAATATCATGGAATTTTAAAAATTTAGATTTCAAAAGCCTGAAAATGGGGGGATTGAACTACATAAGATGTCTATTAAAATATGTTAAAATGTATAATGTGATATGTGTAATAATTGTATTTTAAGATAAGGTTGGGGATGTCATTGGAAATAAATGTTGCCCTTTCGTGAGCTAGAAATATTAAAAAAGCAAAGACCTTAATACAATTAAAAAATTGCTATTCTTATTTGCTCGTAAAACTCTCATTAACGGGTTTATTTTCAAGATTAAATCAAGTGTGGGTCAAACTGAAGATTGAAGTTAATAACTAACATAATTTCCTAATGTTTCAGCAGTGAAGAAGATGAATATTCTCAGTTTTTCTTTTCAATGTACAATTTAATTGTTACATAAGCCAATCAGCAGGTGAGGTCGGTCTGTGCTGTATGTTGTTCCCTCGACCGCATCAGGAGTTGATGTAACTGCAATATTAACCATCATTTATTATCCCCTAACCAGAAACATGTGGTTTAATTTTGCATGTAGCTTGGGTACCTTAAAAAGGGACGCTGAAGGGTCCCCCCTCAGCTACACTGTTTGTAAAATCAAGAATCCTGAAGCAGAATGTGCTGAGCAGCAAACTCTCTTTCAATGTCTACTACTTTATATAGCGGCACTATATCTATACATATATATATAGATATACACTATATTTTCTTAAATATAGATGATGTTGGTGCTGTGTATATTATTTTTATGTATATGTAAATGCATGTAGATCTTGTTAGAAAAAAGTGCCTATGTTTATATATCAAATATGTTTCTCCTTAACTTCAATCTAATTGTATATACCTGTATACAGTATTTGCCATATATACTGGTGTGTTTTGTGGTTTAAATATATATATAACTATCGATAATATATATATATAGGTATACTATATAGTATATATATATACATATATATAAATATAAATGATATATCTATACATATTATTACATTACAGACCAAAGTTTTGAGAACATTACTATTTTTTTTTTTAAAAATGTTTTTTGAAAGAAGTGTCTTCTGGCTCATCAAGCCTGGCATTTATTTGATCAAAGATACAGAAAAAACAGGCTAACTGTGAGAATATTATTACAAAACTTAAAATAAGAGTTTTCTATTTGAATATTACTTAAAAAAAAAAGACATTTATTCCTGTGCTGCAAAGCTGAATTTTCAGCAGCAAGTTCTCCAGCCTTCAGTGTCACATGTAAAATCCAGTCTATTAACATGATCATTTTAGAACTCATTCTAATCATATTATGATTATTATGAGTGTTTGGCAACAGTTCTGCTGTCTAATATAGTTGAGAAATAAAAGGTTAAAAAGAAACGCAATTATATATTCAAAAATAAAAAATAAAAAATCTGAAGTCAAAAGATCTATTCCCTAAATAATATGGATTATTTCCGTACTATCACTTTTGATCATTTAATTAACGACATCCCCCTTGAAAGAGAAAACAACATAAAAAATCACTGGACCGGCCAAATAAACTAACCAAGATAATGTAGGATTGTTTATTTAGCCAAATTTTTACTCCTATTTTAAAAACAAGAGCTTCTTTTTTGGGGTTTTGTTGTTTTTATTCCTTTTTAGTCAGCAAATTATCAACTAAAAAAGTATCACATAGTTAATCTTAAAAAAAACAAATATTAGAGCGGCAGAAGGCTGTGTACCGACCCTTGATAGTGAATCATCATAATAGAATGATTTCTCAAGCAGTAATGCGATGTATACTATCGCTCATAATTCCAGACGTTGGCAAGCACAGAACTCCAATGCTAATTGAAAGGGTACAAAATAGCAGTATGTAACAGACTATTGAGTTTTACAATTGTAATAATAGATCACAATATAAAGTTTTATTTTTGCTAGTAGTGTGGTAAAGAGCAAATAAAATGCAGGCGTGATGAGACGAAGAGCACTCTTTCAAAAACTTATAAACAACAAGTAATGTTTCCAAACGTTTGACCTGTACTGTATAAGTAGTACCCTAAAAATACACGTGTACACACTAATCATATATATTATAGAAAGAAAGCTTTTAATTTTGGATGAACTTACGAAGCCGGTGAATTAATCATATGGACGGCACGAGACATCTATCACTTAATTACTCAGTGCTTCACGCTGGAGCGCCAGGAATAGAAATGTCTTTGGTATTTTAATGATCCAAACATATAATGCAATGCAATCCAGTGATGATTGAGAGGTGCTTGATGTTCATAATTGGTACTCACATTTGAACATGATTTTTATAAAAAAAAAAAAAAATGATACCAACTAGGCTTTAAAGGGGTAAAAATGTCCCTTGTGTTAGAAGGTTGTTGACCGTTTGTTGTAGAGCAATAGGCTATCATGTGTGTGAAGGATAGCTTGAATATTGTTTACAGAGGAAGAGACGCATCCTATAGATTGGCGCACTTGGTCAAATAACTCATACCTGGGACTGACGTCGCTGGGTTTTTAAAGACGACAGGAGGCACAGAAGGTAACATTTTCAAGCAGTAATGTATTTGTAGGGTCGCATTACTGTTTCGACAATGCTAAAGGATCAATAATTAAAGGGTCTTTGGTTGGTCTTTTTTTTTAGCATGTTACTTCGCCGTTGCAAAAGAAGTTTCTCCTCCAGTGAGTTTGTCCTGTTGTGTGTGTTCAGTGAAGTTCGTTGAGCAGCGCGTAAAACAAGCAGACCCTGCAGAACAACTCTGGTCTATACTGACCTGCTTCCGGAGGAGATGGACATGCTTGTAACTCGGCTTACCGGAGACGAGGAACGGGGTGCAGTGTGCTCTCAGGTGTTTAGATTCACAAACGTGGATCCGGGCAGGAATTAAGCTGTGGGACTTGGACTACTGTGTGTGAGTGATTCTCTTTTTGTGTGTGTGCTTCAGTCTGGCAGGAGTTGCTTCAAGGGTTGTGGGAGTTTTTTAACGCAAAAGTCTTGTGGACGGCTTGCCTGGATAAAATGCCGGGGGGCACACCCCCCCCCCCAGGCGGCTATCAGTCGAAGGGCCAGCCTCCAAATCCGACAGGTATTAAAATACACAAAACTGGGTATTCTGACCTGCTACTTTTTTAGGGTTTTTAAACATTCTTAGGGTTTTGTGATCATTGACTGTCAGTAACACACTATTTTGTTTTTTGAAAGAAATTTCTATTTTTATTAAGCAAGGATTCATTAAATTGATGATAATCAGAAATGTTTCTTGAGCAGAAAATTAAGCATCTCAGAATGATTTCTGAAGATCATGTGACACTCACTGAAGACGAATCGGAAAGATTCAGCTGTGCAACACAGAACTAAATTACACTTTAAACAGATAATCACATTGAAAACAGCTTTTTAATTGTAATAATATGGCACAATTTACTAGTGCGGTTTTAGAGGTGGGTAGAACAATTCGCGCAGAACAGGGAAGAATGCAAAGACAAGAAAATCATGGGGGGGAGGGAGACAAAAAAAAAAAAAAGAAAAAGAAAAAAAAAGAAGGAGGGAAAGGAGGGGGAATGGGGGTAAAAAAAAACAAGAAAAAAAGAAAGGGGAAGAAGAAAACAAAAAGGCAAAAAAAAAAAAAAAAAAAGAAAAAAAAAGGGTAAGGAAAAAGAGAAAAGGGGGAGGGAAAAAAACACAATATAAGGCCATCGCGTACAGACTACAAAAATGAATTCGCATTGCAAAACTTTTAAAACAATCTGACCCGCACCCCATAACTTTTCCAAACAGAGGGTGACATATTATCTCTGTCAATTAATATATACTAAGTGGTTTTTTAATTTCAGAAACGAAACTGGCCGATTGAATACACTAAATCTAGTTTGTGTGACATGCGGTAAGACTTGCTTACTATTATCTGTTTAATTTTCAAATCTTTTCACGTTCATTTGATGCCGTTTTCCCTCTGTGGTTCTGTAGGGAGCAGATGGACAATTGGCATGGAGTTGGTTCAGTGCTGGATTTCATGTCCATGACGAAGCTACCCAGACAATCCTCTAGATTATGCTCAACAACATTATGGTGAGTCACGTATCACACATCATAGCTTTGGTGTTCGGTGTACGGCTAAGCCAAGTGATCGTTGGTGTTTTGTTGTTTTGGATCTGCAGGTTAAATGGTGTGAAAGAAGGAGCGCGGAGCACGAAGACCGTCAATCGCCACTTGACGACGCAGCTAAGCTCCTGCAGGAGTTTTCAAGGACGAGCCGCTGGACCGAGTCGGATCCCGACCCTCCTCCAAAATCTCTCGTCCCTGTCTAACACTTCAGAGAGGGACCAGCACCATTTAGGTACCCGTACTCATTAATAAGAGTTATGCATACAAGGCATATCATTGTTTTTGGGGGGGTGATAATTTTGTTGCAAAACCTGATCAAGACTAAAAGAACTAAAGTTTTTTGTTTGTTTTTTTAATAATTGGAAACAGTGTTCTTAAAACTTTTAGGCCAAAAATATTTTTTAACGTACAAAAGTGTGCGTGCATGGTGGTTTTTTTGTTGAGGATCATTATTTTATCCATCAGGATTTTCTGGACGAAGAATATAATCTGATATAGTGAGAATATGAAAAAAAAATGGTTCATTTAAGGTCAAGGCCCAAAACTGAGCAAAAATCGGTGAGTCATATTCAGAGATTTATTTAGTTATCATTTCATGTGTTTCTTTTTATTGATTGTTGTTTGATGGTATTTTCTGCTTATTTTGTTTTTGGGCTGCTAAGACCTGACAAGTGGGAAACAGGGGCCGGTCAGTTCTAACTGAAATAGGACAATAAAAATTCCGAAAAAAGGAAAAAAAAAAAACAAAAACAAAAATAGAAAATTTTATTGTACCTTACATATAGGTAAGACTACATAAAATAATAAGTAGGCCTAAGTCAATATACTTAAATAATAAATACAGTCAAAAAAGTAAAAAATGATATCAACAATTACATTAGTGAAAAGTAGTAAGTATAACAAAAATACACACATATATACTACATAAGTAAATATAAAGTAAAAAAAAAATAAGTTGAAAAGAAAAGTGACTAATACCTGTCAATAAATTAATTATAAACCAAATATAACAAAAGAAAGTAAGGAAAGACTAAAAAATACACACACACACACAGGTAGAAATACATATACAACTATATATATATAATATATATATAGCTATCTTAGATATATATATATAACTATATATATAATATAATATCTATATATAATCTAAGTAAAAAAAAATACATAATATAGATAATTATATATATATATATATATATAATTTTTTTTATTTATATTATATGGAAACAGTTAATTGAAATTTTAGATGTTTACTTTTTTAAATCCCAAAAGTTTGCAGGCATGTTCTTTTGGTGAGTATCATATTTGAGCCATCAATGAGGGCTGTTTATGGCTCATAAATGAGAATATAGAGGAAGAAACACTCAATTAAATTCGCTGCCCAACTGAGCAAAAAAAAAAAAAAACAAAAAAAACACAACAAAAACAAAAAAAAAAATACGAAGGCAATTCGCTGCAGATGCTGACTCACCTCCTCTATATGAATGAGATCTGATGTAATCGTGATGTAATTTGTTATGTAAATCACCTGAGATCTAACACAGTAGAGCAAATTATAGAGTTATATTCGAGTTGAGAGAGTTTTGAGATTCTGGATAGTAACCGTGATTTGTTGGCTGACTGTGATTCAGGAAGTTCACCTCAATCTTGGGATGATACAGACAGAGATGGTTGCTCGGACCCGTATTAGAAGAGGGAGGTTGGGATAAAACATGAAAAAAAAGGAGAACGGGGGGGGAAAAAAGTCGGGGCCATAGTCTGGATCACACACCGCTAACGGTAGTGAGGGGGAAAAAAAAGAAAGGGAAGACATATGTGACTCTTGCAGACCCAGACAAGGCATCTGTAATTATGTTGCTGTCTAAAGGACTGTAAGGCTTTACAGATTCACTTGCATCACGTGCTTGTTTGTTGAATAAAAGCTGAATGTCTGCGTTTCCCCTTGATTTACCTTTTTTACGTGGCGGTTAAAAACTGTTTTTCCCCTGACCACAGAAGGTTTGATCTGCGAGTAGTGCTTTAGGCTTAAACTTCACATTTGTGTAGTTGAGGCTTGCTTCTCTTTTTTATCTTGTGAACTTTAGCAAGTAGCACTTCACATCCCCAAAACCGCCTTGTCTTAATATGCAATGTGGTTATCAAATGGTTTTGCTATTTCTTCATGGAGGCATTTTTACAAAGAGAGTGACAGAATTGCTTGGGGCACCAAACACTAAAAAAAAAAAAAAATGCCAAACAGTAAGTGTTGGCACAGAGAAAGACAATGAACCGGGTGCAAATAACTAACATCTAAAGTCATTGTCTTAAAAGCGTGCCACTGTGTAAATTGTGTGCGATCTAGCGGGTTAATAAACAGAGGCTGCAACGCATCCCGCGGAAGAGACATTTCTAACCGGGTGCTACTTCTCTAAGTTTATGTCTAATGGCGGGATTTACGCAGAGTAAAAATGTGTTACTCCGCGGGCGGTGACGAAACCGTAACATGTCTACAATATGCCCCAAAAATAATCACTTATTATAAATGTACAGTAGTGATTTGGGATAGAGACAGGAAAGTATGTACTTGGGCATGCGATGCTACGTTCCCCCCCCCCACACCATATAGTGCAAGAATTTTGAACCCAGAAAAAAGAGTTAACAAATATTGTTGCTGAAAAACCAAAAAGTTCGCGAGTGAGTGATGGGACAAAATTATTTAAAAACTCATGATGTTCACTTCATTAGTGGTGTGATAGGAAAGGCAAGTTTATTTTTGTAGCAAATTTTCATACACAATGATAATTAAAAAATGGATTAAAAAAAAACAGATGCATAACAAAAATATAAGGATAGCAAATTTATTAAAAAAGTTATAACTGTTATCAGTAGTAGTATGCAGTCACAGTTGCGTAGACACTAAGGTTGTACAGGTAAAAGCAAATTTGATTGCGAGTTTAGTATTTCATGGCATTAAATTAAGATATGAAAATGATCTGCATATTTGCCTGCAGTGTAAAACTCTTAAAATGTGCTGAACTCTCACATGCATTTCATAGAGAGCTCTCATTTGCATTCGGCGTTTGCATGTTCTTAGTTGCCCACTATGTACCGATTTAAAGTCTAAAAGACTTGTCCACCCGCCTGATGACTTCCTGTTTTGGCGGGAATAGTTCTGTGAGATTTATTGTTGTTCACAATTGTGTTTCAACTTTTCGTGTATCAAATTACAGCCAAACAATGATTCACGACTGTTTGGAATTTTTTTTTTGTATTTTATGTAGAAGTTTAAGCCTACAAAAAAGATCAAAACTTTCACCAGTGTTGAAGTTTCGTCCTAAAACAAACAAAGACTAGTTGGTTTATAAAAAATAAGAAGTGGTGGAGAATAAAAAAATGGGGTGGGGCTAATTTGATTTTTTGCGTGGTTTTTGTTGTTTATATGCGTGTTTAAAATAGCAGTGTAATGGTCAAAGAGTTCACCATTTCAGTTTCCACACTAAACGCGCGAGCGCTTAGTAATCAGTGTAATATTCATAAGCCAAAAGCAACTGATCTAATATTATGAAAGCTGCCGCTCGCCCGTGGAAGGCCTCTAGCGTGACGTACGCATGACATATTAATATTAACCAGCTCGCTGTCGCCGAGTGCGACTGAAGTCAGATGCGCACCGCCGCTCCCGTGAGGAAGATAGTTTACTGTTTAATGACGAAGATTATATTTTAGGAGTTGGAATGCACGTAAGAATTTAAGCTTAAAATAGGATATTAATAGCTTTAGACTGGATTATGGCATGTACAGTGGACTGTGAAGGAGAGCTGAAGAAATCAATGGGATCAGCGAACTGTATCCAAGAGATCATATGATTCAACAGCAGATGTTGTTCATGAGAAAACAGGCTGGAGCTGTTCAATGACGAGTGAGTGGCCTTTTATTATATTTCTATACACGGCTATTAAAAGTTAAATAAAGTGCATGGTTTTATTTCTGTGCGAAAAGGTATAGTTAACGTGTGTTATAATAACTCAAGGCCTGGTTTTGTGTAGGTTACTCGTATTAGACTGTTTAATCTGTGTGAGTTCTCAGAGCTTCTTCGGGTTTATTTATGATGACACTTGCTAGGCAACACAAACCCTTCTGTTCGTGTACAGACTCGGCAGGCCTCCACCTTGGTGCTTTGAAGGACAGAAACAAGGGAAATCTGAGGATTATTAAGGGTTTAATAAACCCTTACGTGGTTGCTGCTAGGGGTGTTGCAAAAAGTGGTGTGTTTAATATTGTTACATTATAGTTTTTTGCTGAAAGGAAGTGGGAGACCAGAGGGGGGCGTGGGGGGTTCAACTCGGGAACATTCTTATTAGTTTTTTAAGATTTCTATATAGCTTTAAATTTATTTTTATTTTTATTTGAATTTATTGTTTAAGTCCATTTAAGTACTTCAAGCCTTAAGTTATGTTATAATCCAAGTGTTGTTATCAACGGCACACATTTACTTAATTCTCTGCTTTTTTTAAGAGTTTTCGTTTTTTATATTTATTTCAGCACTTAATTGCAGTTAACGATAATGATTCAAATGGTTTTAGTTGTAATTAAATTAGTAAAACACTGGATGAAAATCGTTGACTAAGTTGTTCTCTAGTTTGGCTGAGTGTTGATAAAGTGGTTGCTAAGAGAAGACTTTGGCCGTTTTTTTCCTTTTCATCCCTAGGCACCTCCTTACTGATGTCTAAGTAATTTATGATGTTCTAGTATTGAATTAGGGAATTTCTGTAATTGGTTTATCAGATGGCATTTTCTAGATTTAATTTACCACCCTTACTTTTTAAACTATCAATGTAAAGTATATTAAATATTAATATATATAATACACAACTAGCACTGTAAAGCAGTTTCCATTCAATTCAACTTGTTATTTCAGTATTTATGTATATACCATTCTTATTAATCGTTTAGAAGTTAGCTTTTATTTTTTAAATATGTTCAGTTTTCAGTATATAGTATAATAATAGTAAACACTGCTTTGAAGTTGTTGCTAAGGTGTTCTTGGTTGATGCTGATTGCCCTGGGTTGGATAAAGGTGATAGGGTTTTGCTAATTGGTTTTCTAAGGCCGTTGCATGTGTTTTAGAGTGCGGCTAAAAAGCACAGCTAGATAGATACACAACAGACATTGTTAAATAAATCACAAGGATAACTGGACTTTATAAGATTAAGGCAGAAATCCTACAGTGTAACTAATTTTTCGAAATTGTAAAATCCACCAAAGATGGAATAGGCGGGAACTTCTCACTTAACTAATGTGTTCCTTGGAGTTTCTCCTTTGTGAATTCACAGCCGTTTGTTTCAAAGTAACGTAAGTGTAGGAATTTTGTGTTTCGACGACGTTTTGGGTCTCAGGTTGGAAGATTTTGGAAAGAAGCGGTAACAGTAGCATCTTTTGTCAAGCCATCATGAATGAAATGTCCAGGCGAGTCCTTTAAAATGTGTGCATTGTTCTGGTCAAGAGACTGCGAAGCACAATTATGTAGCCTTTCATGCATAGATTACAGAACAATGCTGTTTTTTTCAAATGTGACCCTGGAGCACAAAAACGTCCTTAAGTCGCTGGGGTTACATTTTGTAGCAATAGCCAAACATACATTGTAAATGGGTCAAAATTATACCATTTCTCCTTTTTTGCCAAAAATCATTATAGGGGATTAAGTAAAGAGCATGTTCCATGAACATATCTTGTAAATTTCCCCTACTGTAAATAAATGTCAAAACTTAATTTTTGATTAGTTAATATGCATTTCTAAGCAATTCATTTGAAACCACTTAAAAGATGATTTTCTCATAATTTAGATTTTTGTTTGCTTCCCTCAGATTCCAGATTTTCAAATATGTAATATCTCAGACAAATATTGTCCCTTCCAAACAAAACCACACATCAAACTGGAAAAAGATTATTTATGACTTGGTTTTGGTGGTCCCCAGTGCTCTAGCTGTATTGTGTGTGTTGTGCAAGCTGAACTGCTTCGGGCGTTCCAAAACCGCAGAACGAAACAGCGCCTCAGAGCGCCGACAGCAGAACGAGCTGGTCGCTCCGCCGCCTTCACTCCCGGATCAACGGCTGGGTCTTGCCTCTGCACTGCTTCCAGCTCGTCGCGTGGCTCGTCTAACAGCTTCATGGCCATCCGTTGGCTTCGGCCGTATCTAAACGTGCCTCTTCTGCTTTCTGCCGGCGCTTGGAGCTTTGCAGCGTAACGCCGTATCCTTTACAACAACACACAAAAACCACTAACAGTTCAACGCTCCCCTGATCCTAATCACAAACACACTGTAACCACACCAACATGTGATCATGGTGTCAGTTTCGCAGAATAATAGAACCCTTTTCAAACGTTTCATTTCTTCAACTAAGAAAGATTAAAAAAAATGATTGAAATTACAAGCCAATTTGAGTTATTCTTTATAAGAAAAAATGTAGGCCAAAAACCGTTTTTAAGTTGAAATTTATCTTATTTTACAGATTACTCTTGCCTTGTTGCCATATAGTTTCTCAATAAAAATCTGATGAGACTTAGCAAACTGTGAACAGTGCAATTGCAAAATAATGGGGCCACCGTTATTATTTATATACTAATTGTAGGTATTTATGAATATTTAAAAAAGATATATATTTTATACAATTTTTTTGATTTTATGATAGTAGAATAATACATACACAAATATAATATACCTAAAATTTTTTTATATAGTTTAATTTTTTATAAATTTTTTATTTTTATAAATGTCTGTTTAGTTTTTATTTAAATTTCCTACTTTTTCATATACTTTTATAATATAATATAATAATCATATAAATTAATAATTAATATATATGTATAAGTAAGAACACAGCAATTTTCATTCCCTTCATGAATATTTTAAAGGATTAAATTTTTATAACTTATTTGTAGTATTATTAATAGTTGAAATTATCTTTGAATTTTTTACTTTTTTGGTTTTTAATAAATAGAATCTATAATAAATAAATATCATTAAGAATAGAATAAATATAATAAAATAATAACATTTTTATTTTAATTTTAGTTTTTAGTTTTAAAATGTGAATTTTTGTTGCGCTTCCATTTTTTATTTTTTAAATATTTCTGTTTAAGTTTTATTTATTTCTGACTTATTTTTTAAATATAGTTTATACTATAATAATAAATAATAATATACTATATTACAATAACACAGCATTTTCACTGCCCATTTTCAATTATATTTTAAGGATTATTTATATACTAATTTATATTTATTAAAATAGTTTGAATTATCTTTTTATTTTTATAAAGTTTTGGGTTTATATATAAGTATTGAATAATATAAATACATAACATTTTTCATTGTATTTTAAAGTTTAATATTGTTGTTGTGCTTTTGTCATTTTTTTATATTTCTGTCTAGTTTTTTTAATTTAATTTTCTACTTTTTAATATATTTTTTATATATAAGATACTTATATAATTAAATATAACAACAGTTTTCATTCCAAGTTTGCATTATTTTTAGTATATTTATAACATGTTAAATTTTATTTATATTTTGACAACAAAAAAAGTTTGTTTAACTTTTCAGTTTTGGGGATTTTTTAGTTTTTCCCATTAAATCCAAATATACTAAGCAGAAGTGTGTACTTTTTTTTCACCACAACTGCATTGCAAAATAACGAGGGTTTTTCCTGAACAAAGGTGCCAAAAATAACGTGAATGGTAACTGCAAAGTCATACAACAACAATAATATCTTGTTGCGATTTACTCCTATAAACTCAAGTATATGGTAAACAGAAATGACATTTTGTCCAATTCAATGACAACAGAGCAAAATGAATCATCAAAAATATGCATCTGAAAATCAGTGTAAGGAGCAGTCAGTGTCTCTGATGTCCGCAGTGTTTAGCTGAGAGCGAGTCGAATGAACCGAGATCTGTTGTTGAACCTTCACACGTGACGTGTAGGTGATGTCGGGAGAAAAAGGGGCGCGGCGTTGTGTTCTTCAAATCATCTGCTGACTCCGTTGGCCGGCGGTGACCATCGACCCTGCGGATCTGAGCGTTCGGAGGAGGAAGGATTACTCCAGCCCCATGCCTGTGTTTGACAACACCAAACACCAGCACGTCATCCACAATCTGCACTGCACGCTGTGTGAGGTGGACGTGTATGTGCATCACTTTATAAAAACATTATTACATTGTCCTCATATCTGCTAAATGACTAAATGACTAAATGTAAAAATAACATATAGATCAGAGTTGAGGAAATTTAGAATTGAATTTGCTTCCTGCTTCCTTTTAATCCGTGAAGTGTAAACGGGAAAGGGCCAGGCAAGAGGAATATTTCGGTGTATTTTTGCCCACCCCTTGCTTTTTAAATATAAATCTAATATGAATATAAACCTACACTTCTGAACATTTGTCGTTCTTTTCAACAGTTATTTCAACCCTATTAATTAACCAAACCATTTAGTAATATTTTGAGCTTTCTTTTTTCCTTTTTTTCTTTTACTTTTAGTTTTTCAGTGTATAATATAATATAAATTATATTCATTCCATTTCACTGTTATTTCACTTTTATTAACTATACCATTGTGGTATTTAGTAATATTTTGAATTAGCTTTTATTTGATATATTTTCAAACTTCAGTATAGAATAGAAACTGTAAGCAGTCTTATTCAATTTTAATGTTATTTTATACATTTATACATATTTTTATGCATATTTTATATAGAAAACAGAACACAAAATAGTCTAACAATTCATGATATTTTCAAGTGTTATTAATTTATAAATGATTCATAGTTGTTTATAATATTGTGAAAATGGAAATTTATTTTTTATATCTTTAGTAATTTCCCGTTTGTTTGGAAAAAACTTTTACAATTTAGTTCCATTTTTTCCTGTTCATTTTTTATTATAGTTTTTTTTTTTCTTTTTCTCCTATTTAGGTTTTTTTGTCCTATTTACAGTACGGTTTTAATTTGTCCATTTTATTTCTAGTTAAAAATAAAGTGAATCTTCTTACATCTGCTATGAGTTTTTCAAAATGTTTTAATTTATTATTCGTTCTAATTTGTTTTAAAGCACAAAATTAACTTTCATAAAACAACAGTAATCTATCCTAAAATGGTCAAGTGTCATTTTAGTATTGTTTCACAATACTAACTTATAGTATTTACTATTTTTAACAAGCTTTTTAATATTTTTAATTTAATTTGTTTGAAACTTTTCATATTTTACAAATTTTAAGTACTTTGTCATTTTTTTTAATTTTCTTACCCCACTATAACCTTTTAAACCCCACTGGCAATATTTTTTGGGTCCCAGGTTAATAAACTTAAAGCTTTAATTTTAATTTTTTTTTTTTTTTTCCATAATAAGAAATAGAACAATAGAAACTAAAGGCATTTTTATTCAATTTGAGTCTTGATTTTAGTTCTTACTTACATAATAATGTAGTAGTACTAAAACTGAAACTATCCCTCGTATGTTTGGGTTTCCATTTATGTTCTTTAAAAGTTTGTTAAGTAATTTTGTTATGTGCTTTTTGTCCTTTTTTTAAATAGTAATTTTTCCTAAGGGCAGTTTCATTAAATTTTAGAGTTATTTTAGTACTACTTACATAATAATGTAGTGATGTACTAAAAGTTTGAACTAGCCCTTGTATTTTTGATTTCCATTTTAATTTCTTTAAAACCTTTAAAGTTTTAATAATTTTGTTATTTACATAATACTAGTAATTATTAATATTTTGAATAACCATTTTTTAAATATATTTTCAGTTTTCCTTTTAATTTAAGTTACAGCAATTTTATTATGGACTTTTGTCATTTTTCGTGTTTTTTTTATTTCTATTTAGCTTGATTTTTATTTCAGTTTTAGTAATTTGAGTAAGTCAACGCAAACATTTATTTCAGTATTTCTGTTTTTCTCAGCATTCATCACCATCAAATATTTACTGTATATCTCGCTTTATTTCAGCTTCATTTTAATCAACAAAAATGTTAGTTTTAGTTGACAACAACAACGTTCGATTTTAATTGTTTTTTCTTAAACTGCATTTCATCATCCATGTTTTCAACCTCAAATTAGAAGTCAGAAATTCTCAGTTCATCTGTGAATGGCACACACAGCTCTAGCTCTTATATATAGATGTCTTCTGTCCAGACAAACGTCAAACCATTCGCCTAGTGAATAATCATCTTCTCTTCACAGCGGACCTAAAGCCAAACACCGCAGCACCTGGCAACAAATGCATCGCAGACTTCAACCATCACTGCAAATGGCTGAATAACATTACGTATTGCTAATTGATCAAAGTGACAGTAAAGATATTTATAATGTTCTTTTTGAACTTCTGTTCATCTGTGAATCATGAAAATAAAATGTATCACAATTTCCTCAAAAATATTGTGCAGCACAACTGTTGTAAAACATTGATAATAATCAGAAATGTTTCTCGAGCAGCAAATCATCATAATTAGAATGATTTCTGAAGATCATGCACACTGAAGACTGGAGTAATGATGCTGAAAATACAGCTGCACATCACAGAAATAAATTAAGAAGCTTAATAGATATTCACAAAGAAAGAAGATATCTTTAGATTTTAATACTCTTTTCACAATTTCTTGATCGTATTTTTGATCAAATAAATGCAGCCTTGGTGAGCAGAAGACACTTCATTAAAAATATCAAAAATCTGAAATATTGAAGACATGTAACTTCTCACTTTCTACACTGCAAAAAAAATTAATTAAATAAAATTACTTTCCTAATCAGTATTTTTGTTTTGTTTTCCAGTACAAATATTTAAACATTCTTAAAATCAAGACACATTTACTGGAGTTTTGTTTTGTTTTCCAGTACAAATATTTAAACATTCTTAAAATCAAGACACATTTACTGGAGAAGCAAAATGACTTATGATATTGTATTTAGTTTATTTTTCTTACCTGTCATTAGCTGATAGTAAATTTTTCTTGTTCATCAAGCATAAACTTGCTTAATTTTAATACAGTTTTTCAGAAAACAAGACAAATATCTACATCACATTTCAGTTGATTAATTTTCGCTTTAATTTTTTATATTTTAGTTTTGATTTTGTTTTAAAACTTTTACAATTTTATTCATTTTACCTGTTTATTTTTATTAGTTTTTTTTTTAATTTACAGTAGGTTTATTTATATTTATTTCAGTTAAAAACAAGACAACCTGCTACATCTGCTATTGGTTTAAAGTTATTGTTCTTACCCCATTTTTTTGTTTTATTCACAAATTGACTGTATTTTAATGCATTTTTCAGTAAACAATAGTAAATATCTAAAAATTCAGTGTTATTTTAGTATTGTTTACATACTATTATAGTATTTATTAATATTTTGAATTAACCTTTTTATATTTTTAATTTAATTTGTTTAAAACCTTTCATATTTTACTAATTTTATGTGATTTGCCATCTTTTTTATATGTTTCTATTTAGCTTTATTTTTTAGTAATTTTATTTAAAAACTGAAAAAAATCTGCTATAGCTTCAAGTGTATTTTTCTTACCCCATTGGCAGATATAAACTTGCTTAATTTTAATTCTTTTTTTTTTTGGAAAACATAATTTTGCTTTCCAAGTAAATGTGTCTTGATTAAAGAATATTATTAGAGAGATATTTGCACAGGAAAACAAGAAATAATACTGTGTAATGATTAGATTTTTTCAGGGTATAGCTCTTATTTCTGATGTTCTGGTTTGTAATTTCTCTGGCAGCTGTGAAAGGCAACGGCACGTGGCTGGTCTTCCTGCCGGTGGCTCCTTTAGAGACGAGCTCCATCGGTCTTCTGGCGCTGGCCTTCATCACCGTGCTGCTGGCTCTGGCTGCTCTCTTACTGCTCTGCCACTTACTGTGCTTCCACGTGTACTTACGTGAGTCTGAGCCCAGCGTTATCCACTTTTAAAGACAGATAGCAGCTTGTGTTGATTCTGTGTTGTGTCTCAGTGTCTCAGGGCATCAGCACTTACGAGTACATCGTCAGGAAGCGTCAGTCTCCGAACCCTAAAGAGAAAGAGCAGGTTCCTCCGGCGCTGCCGTCTAACGGAGCCAGCGCACAGGTACAGACCATAAATACAGTAAACACAGTAAAACAATAAATACAACTCATGCAATGCAACTTCAACCAAACACTTAATAACTCCTTTGCATAGGGATAAAAAAAAATATTTAGCATTCAAATTTATGCAAAATATACAGCATGGATTTCTTTTCAGTTCAGGTGTGGCCAAAAGCTCTCCTTTGATTAGCTAATATTAATAAATTCATATTTATAAATAAATCATGCTTTAAATGGTGTATTTATTATAAAAGCACTATACAAAAAGTAAACAATTCATTTAAATTGAAGTTAATAACTAATACTAAAATAACTGTTCCAAACACTGCCATGCAAAAAAAAAAAAAAAAAATTCTTTGCATGGGAGGAAAATTGTTTGTATTAAAATTTATGCTAACAAATTTATTTTCTTTTTTTAAATTGTAATTAATTTTAGGATTGTTTAACTGAGCTAAAAGATAATTAATAATTCATTAAATTAAATGCTATAATAGGTAACTATTAATAATCAATTATTATTAAAAGGAGTTGTACAAAGTAAAATGTAATATTTTCTAATATAATATTTATTATAAAATATGATATATATATTATATTTTAATTTATAATTTAATTGTAATAATTAATTTATTAAGTATGTATTGTACATTTTTTTTTTTTGATTTATTTTTAAGATTTAATAATATTAATATTTAAAAAGCAGTTTCTGTATAGCTATTTTGAACCATATGGCTCATTAAATTATGTGAATAAACTTGAATATGCCTATAAAAAAAAAAAACTGAAAAGGTACAACACACTCATCAGTGCAAACATATACATAACAGATATAAAATAAAAATTATTAAAAATCTGGTCAGTGCAAAATACAACAAAACAGAACTAATTAAATGGAGGTGGAAAAAAAGTATTTTTTGTATTAAAATTAATGCTAAATACAGTTTCATGGATGTTCAAAGTTTGTTTTTTCAGTTCAAGGTTGTGGCCAAAACAGTTTAAACCCAGCTACACAAATGTCCAATTCAGAATATAAAAAAATGAATAACTTGATATAAAGAACATAAATAAAATCTTGCAACAACAACGTAGAATAACTGAATCACAATATTTTTGAATCACGGATTGTGGTGCAGCATTTTCCTTTCTCATGCTCAGACGTTCATCTCTCAAGCTCAAATGGTATATAAATGAAAGAGGACGTTTTTTGAACTCTTTAATCATGCTGTGATTCATATCAAAACAAAAGGTCCGCACTTCATTAACAACATGCAACATTTGCCCAGACTTCAGCTGCTTCCTGTGTCTTTTGTCTTCCCTCCCCAGAGGGAGTTCGCGGGCACGCTGGAAGTCTCCCCTGTTAACTGTGGCCCTTTTGCCCGCTCTCTCCAGCAGCAACCTTGAGTCACTTACAGTAAGCTTTAACACAGATTGTCATTAATGCTTTAGATATTTCTTTTGGCAATCAAATTTCAGATGCTCTGCTGCTTTCTTTCCCTAGTACTTTTTATAAGCTGGAAGACAGAGACCAAACATCATGTTCGGCTGCCAGGGCCCACTTCCTGTGGCTGGGAATTACTCCAGACCCGCTTCCTGCTCCAGAACATAGTGAAGGCTTCCTATCTAGAACGACTATAAAAAAATGCAATCACGAAATTTTGGTACAGCTATAGTCCCCAGCGTACTGAATCAGTGTTGATTAACCAAAAACTAAAGGCACATAAAATATATGAATATTAGAAATGAAAAGAATTTTTAAAGTAAACAAAAAAACTTAAGTGAAATGAGAAAAATTTAGCCTTGGCCACTAAAATGCAAAGAAGAAAAAAAAAACAGGTACATTTGGTAGTAAAATTAGAAAAAACCAAAACTAACCCTATAAAAAACCGTATTCAAGTAATTACAAGTAAAAGCTGAAAGAAAATATAAATATTATATAGAAAAACTAAGAAAATTGTTAAAATGTTTGCCGTTTGGTTTTAACATTTTTAGAATTTTAAATAAAACTAAAACTTCCACTAAAAAAAAAATTTGTTTGTTGAAAAAAAATTAATGAGAAAAAATTTATAAATAATAGAAATATACAGTATATAAAAACAACATAAAAAATAACAAAAGACATAAAACATTAAAACCTAAACTAAAATAAAATAAATTATAGAAATAAAAGCTAGTGCAAAATATTAATAAATATTATAAAAAAATTACATTTTTACATTTTTAAACCTGTAATTTTATTAATAAATAACTTTTAATGATAACTTATAAATACTATTTATTAATAAATTAACTTATTATTTATTATTAATAATATATATTAAATTTACAATCGTTGTAAGTGTTATTTAATTTAGTATTATTTATTGCAATGACTGCATTAAATGTGTATCTTTGAACTAATAGCAAATGAGAATAAATCAGACATTCAGTGCCAAAAGTATCATTTGATATACTAAACATGGACTGTTTTATCAGATATTTGTCTTCTTTTCAGTTGGAGGAAGTGAATGATCACCAGCCAGATGATCGCGAGGTAAAAGACATAAAAGAAGTGTTGATTAACCAAAAAACTAAAGGCACATAAAATATGAATATTAGATGAAAAGATTTTAATTAAAAAGCTAAGTGAAAAATGAGCAATTTAGCCTTGGCCACTAAATGAAAAGAAAAAAAAAAGGTATAAGTTGAAGTAAAATTAAAAAAACTAAACTAACCCTAAAACATGTTCAGTAATTTCTAAGTAAAGCTGAAATAAATATAAATATTATATGAAAAAACTAAGAAAGTGTTAAATGTTGCCTTGTTACATTTTAGAATTTTCAATAAAACTAAAAATCTAATTTAAACATACAAGCAAAATGATAATACTAGTAAAAAAAAAATAGCATTTGCAACTAACTGAAAAAATGTTTAAGTACTAAAACTAAAACTGAAATAAAAAAATTTGTTTGAAAAAAAATTAATGAGAAAAAATTTATAAATAATAGAAATATACAGTATATAAAAAAAACAACAAAAAATAAAAAATAAATAAAAAAGACCATAAAACACTAAACCTAAAACTAAAATTAAATAAATTTTTATAGAAATAAAAGCTAGTGCAAAATATTAATATAATATTATAAAAAAAAAAATTACATATTTACATGTAAGCATTTTTAAACCTGTAATTTTATGAATAAACAACTTTTATTGATAACTTTATAAATACTTTTTATTAATAAATTAACTTATTATTTATTATTAATAATATATATTAAATTTACAATCGATGCAGCAAGTTATTTTAATTTAGTAACTATTTATTTGCAATGACTGCATTAAATGTATCTTTGAACTAATAGCTAAATGAGAATAAATAAAGATGATTCAGTGCCAAAAAGTATCATTTGATATAATTAAACATGGGCTGTTTTATCTGATATTTGTCTTTCAGTTGGAGTGAAGTTTCAGATCGGATCACCAGCGCAGATGATCGCGAGGTAAAGCTGCAGTGCTTTCTGACCCGCAGGTTTACCTGCAGACGCACCTGACTGTCCTTCTGTCTGCTGCTGGTAGGTGAGCCTGTGATGTCACTTCCTGTGGGCTGGAACCTCAGCGGGATGGAGAAGCCTCAAGCCCCGGGACGAAGCGTGGAGAAGCCTGCGGAGGGAAGGCCGATCGTCCAGGACCCGCTTGGGGAGCTCGCATCATGGACGCAGTCGTGGTTCATCAGCAGCTGATGACGGAGGCGCAGACGCAGTATTTGAGGGTTCAAAGAGCAGACGCCATGAGTCAAAACTCCAAAACTGATGCACACAGAAAAGATCTGCCTAAAAACCTGATTGACCGACTTCAGTAAGGATGTATATATACTGTGTGGTAGAGTAATATATATATATATATATATATATATATATATATATATATATATATATATATATATATATATATATATATATATATATTAGGGCTGGTAATTTATGCATTAATTAGATTAATTAATTATGGTTAAATATAACGTATTAAAATTATTAATGCACTTTTATTCTATGGCAGACCCACGTGGGTCATCTTACATTTCATAAAGATGACTGATGACAAATATGAGGCAGAGCAACAACTTAATGTGTGATGGAGCCGTGAGAACGCAGTTAGAATGTCCTCAAAACCCAAGATATGAGGCAAAAAATGCCCCCTGTTTGAGTTTCTTTTCTTTGTGTTCTATATTTACACTCATATAGTTAAGCAATATATCACACGAAAAGTGCATAATGTGATAACCGATCTTATACAACAGTTGAGTAAATAAGAAGGTAATTAGTGCAGTTATTTTTTAGACACAGTGTTGTCTGTTTTGCTCAAGTTTGCCAATGAGAATATAAAGACAAATCAGAACCGTTCGTCCTACTTCTTAAATGCAGGTTTTGAAACGAATCGGGTGAATTATTTCTGCAGACAGAAAGGCGACGCCAAAGTACCGCGAGAGCGATTCAAAAGTAGAAAGAGGCGCTTGCGCCTTCTGTCGCACTCGCGGTACTGTGATGCCACACCGATCGAGCTGATCCGCTTCCAAGTCGAACAAGCTTCAACGATTCAATGAACCATTCATAAAGAACCGTTTAGTTCACTCATGAATGAATCATTAATTTGAACGAATCACATGAAAGAAGCAAATGACCTGGCTGATTTAACAATTAAGATATTTACCACTCACTCTACTGGCAGTTTTAGTTTATTATTTACAATATCATTTCATTAAAGAAATAATTTCTATATTTACATTACACACATACTAATAATAATAATAATCGAATTAATAAATAAATTATAAAAAGATTAAAAGCCATCCAAAAATGACAGTTGTGTCATCATTTATCTACCCTCATGGTCCATAAGAGAGTATATAAACATTTTATCAAACGAAATATTTACTTTTTGTAATGTCTTTTTGATGCTTTACACAACAATCACTTTAAATTATCTTTGAGGAGTAATTTCTCAGCCTAATTTTAAGTGCGATTAATTTTACTTTTTGTAATGTCTTTTTGATGCTTTACACAACAATCACTTTAAATTTTAGATATTTTAATCACTTACCAGCCTTTTATATATATATATATATATATATATATATATATATATATATATATATATATATATATATATATATATATCTATCTCTACTGAGAAATGTGAGGATATATAATAGGCGATGAGAAAAGAACGTATCTCTGATTCTCAAATATTGCATATGGGTTTATTGAATATCTTTTAATGAATGCTTGTTTGAGACACTTATTACAGTAAATTGAAAGCACAATTTTTTTTATAGAATAAACATTTTTTTTTTTTGGAAATTATTATTATTTTTTTTGCAAATTATAACGTCAGTTAACTATGAGGAGATAAACACAATTCTGAGAAGACAAGTCGGAATTCAGTAATTGAAAATCTAGCTGAAATAAAATATAATATAATATTAGATGAAGAAAAGAAGAAAAAAAAGCCTAAGCGAAAATTTAAAAATGTTGCAACTTATATTTAACATGGGTACTACATTTACTAATATATATATATCTATATATATATATATAGATATATATATATATATATATATATTAAATTAATGAATACTAATATATACTATATTTATAAACTAATGAATAATGCAATATTATTATAATATATATATATATATATATTATATATATATGCAAACACACACAAAAAAAAATCAGAACTGTATGATATAAACTCAGAATGGCAAGAATAAAAATCAGAATTGTGAGATAAGAAGTTGCATTTGTTTCTCATTCTGTGGCAGAAACGGTCTTATACAGATATGCACTCTCTGATGAATTTAAAGTTCTGTTTCTGTAACACACAGTATGTTGTTTACATTGTACAGCTGGTTTATTTTAAGATGATTTATATAACGAAATGCAAAAAACAACGTCACGACAACCGTTGGCAAACTATAAAGATTAGATGAATGGATTATCTATTTGCTATTTTGTAATATTGTGAAAATAAAGGCTGGTAGATGTGTGTGGTGTGTTTGGATGCATTTTTCTGAATTCTGTCCTCCAGTATCACCACATTTATTGAATTATTTTATTTATTGATTTATTTGTAATTAATTTAATTTTTTTGAAAGTCTGAAAATCCTGGCACAAACTGAGAAGTGTGTTGGTTAGTCATTGTTTGTGTTATATTATCCTGAGGGGTCTATTTATGTAATCCTGGTCCAGAAACCTAGTTGTGTAACCATTCTGTGGGATTTTAGGCTTTATTCTCAATCCCTGTGAAGAGCATGCATGCTGCAGGACACTCAGACATCAGAGCTGCTGTTAATCACTCATCTTTCTGCATTCCCAGCATTTAACAGGCTTCATCTTGATACTGTGAGAGGAAACAGATATTCCCTATGATAATAACATTACTGAAAACATTCTCTTCCTGTAGTTTCACTCATTTTAATTTTTGTATATAAGCATGTTTAGTGTCAATCGTAATGAGTTTTGGACTCTTACACTCTATGACATTGTAAATAATTAACTAGGCTACTTTTAAAATAGTTAAGTGGTGACACAAGGTTGACGGAGACTTTGAACAGGCCCGATATATAATTTATTATTTTTATTATTTATTTTTTATTTGTAGATTGGGTGTTTTTAAATGTATATATTTGCTCATTGTAAAAATTAGTTATTTACCTTATGTAATAATAAAAAATTGTTCTTAAGTGAACTCGGAGTGGGCAGCCAATCACCGCGCGGCGTCTGACGTCGTCCTCAGGCGCGCGCTACGCGCAGCACTCAGCACAGCGCACATTCACGCGCGGATCGCGCAGCGAGCGTCGCGTCGTCCCGCGCCTCTCATTCCCGCGGATGTCTAACACAAAAACATGTTTCTCTAGATACTGACAGAAAGAAGAAAAAGAAAGAGGCGTCATTCAGGTAAGACTGTTGCTTTGTCCGTTGAGAGCGGCGCGTTGTCCTCATATCGTCCGATTTTAATCGCGTTTTGAAGCTGAAATATTGCGTGATTGATCACGAGCGCGTTTGTGTGTTTGTCATTTTACCTCAGAAACAGAACCGAGCCGATTTCGCGCCTTGATTATTGATCGCTGTCACGGAAGTCGGTTTTTGATTTACTTTCCAATTTTTCTGCTTCGTTGCGTAACTCCGTGCTGGTTTTGTGTGTGTTTCGTCGGGATTGTTGCACACAGCGTTCATGACTAATAACAAAGATCACGTGTGTTGTTCATGATGCTCTGCTGAGTTATATAACTGTGATGGCTGCTGATGTATGGAGCGATTACATAAAACACCCGCGGAGCGGAACGAACGGTTAAAATACAGAACTCAAAATACACAGATGATTATCTGTCTATACGTCTGTCCATCCATCTGTGCGTCCATCCATGTGTATTTATCCGTCTCTACATCCATCAATCTATCCATCTATATGTCTGTCTACGTCCAATTATCATCTCTCTCTCTTTCTCTCTCACTCGCTCTCTCGCTCTCTCTCTCGCTCGCTCTCTCTATATATGTTCATCATCCATCTATGTCTGTGATCCATTCATACGTCTATCTATCTATCTATCTATCTATCTATCTATCTATCTATCTATCTATCTAGTCTATCTGTCATCGGGTCTGTCTGTTCTATCTTATCTATCTACTATCTATCTATCTATATCTGTCATCTGTCTATCTATCTATCTATCTATCTGTCTATCTATCTATCGTTCTATCTATCTATCGTTCTATCTATCTATCTATCTGTCTGTCTGTCTGTCTGTCTGTCTGTCTATCTTCTGTCTATCTATCTCTCTGTCATCTGTCTGTCTGTCTATCTGTCTGTCTATCTATCTATCTATCTAATCTGTATCTGGGTCTGTCATATCTTATCTATCTGTCTGTCTGTCTGTGTATCTATCTGTCTGTCTGGTCTGTGTCTGTCTGGTCATCTATCTCTCTGTCATCTTGTCTGTCTGTCTTATCTATTCTATCTATCTGTCTGTCTTCTATCTATCTATTCTATCGGTCTGTCCTGTCTGGCTGTCTGTCTATCTATCTCTCGTGTCATCTGTCTGTCTGTCTATCTATCTATCTATCTGTCCTGTCTATCTATCTGTCTCTATTATCTGTCTGTCTGTCTGTGTCTGTCTGTCTATCTATCTAATCTATCTGTCTATCTATCTAATCTATCTATCTATCTATCTATCTATCTATCTATCTATCTATCTATCTGTGTTCTTTTTTTTTGTATTTTTGTCTATGTTCATATATTTGAGAATGTGCTGTTGTTCCATTGGTCTTCTATCATTATCACAGTTGTCTCGTCCATATGTTGCCAGATTATTTTCGGCTTAGCAGAGGACGCCAGCCGTCCCGGTGAGTGTGGCCCAGATTTCTCAGTTTTTAGGTTGTGTCATGACGAGGCAACATTACAAAACCCAACACCCAGAACAGACCTTAAGATCACAGGAGCAGCCCTGAGACGGGGCCATGTAGTGTACATCTTGACATGTCACGTAGCTCCAGGTGTGCTGGAATCATTAGTGCTTTGTTGCAGAGTCAGTGTATGCAGAAACTCTGCTCATGCTGGAGAAAGACACATTGTCTGTATAATTGAGTGAATGTCACTGGTGACGGGCGACAGACGACGTAATAAAGATGTAGCTGACCTGATCAGCAGCAGCAGGGTGATCTGAGGCATCTGTGAACACACTCACAGAGACATGTTTGTCTGCTCAAGATGTATAGATTTAGATTTATGCATTGTAGCAGGCACGTTTATACACAGAGAAACTTGCATCGCTTTCAAGGTGTTTTATCCAGTTCATGCATTCCTTCTTTGTCATATTGGTTTAGTTTGAACAGACCAATCATGACTCAGGGTTATTATAGTTTACTAAAACTGAAACTCAAACTAAAACCCCATAATATATTTCAAGGGTTTAGTTTAGTTTCAGTTATACTATATACCAAATAAATGAATGTAGAAAAATCTAATGAAAATGTAGAAAAAATAAAATCATTTTTCTAAAAAAAAAAAAAAAAAGTTAATTTACTATTCAAAATGATGAAATTAATAAAAACTTAAAAATGAAAAAGGAATATATAAAAATAAAAACACCTAATAAAAATACACCCTGAAACGTGTTTTTATTGCTTTTTTTTAGTGAACTCGATTCCATATCAAAGTGTATTGTGTAATGTCTTCGGTACTGTTATACTCCTGAGGGCTTCAGGTTTTCCCTGTGCGTTACCATTTCCTGTTTACATCATATCCTCTTAATGTTTATGTCACTTTGAATATGTCAGTTTTTGGCAGATATAAATAGGGTTTTTTTGTTTAAAATAGGTCAGTTTATTGTGTGCTCTCATCTGTGCAAGCTCATGACCGGAAGGCGAATGCATGCATGTCATCATGCGCTCCCCCCAATCACACGATTCTCATGGAGGTCTGTGTGCATGCTAACCGAGCATTTGCTCCTCTCTGACACTCCACTTCAGTATCTGTGTTTCTGCTGTGCACATCCCAGATTCTCCTCCAGCAGCATTATTGTCCTGATCACCATCAATTACACTCGCTTAGATTACCACTTGTGTTTACATGCATCATATATAAGAAACATGAGGGAAATCTGTTACTGTGAGACTTCGTTTATTAGCTGTTTTTATGATGGTACTGTATGGCAGAAGATGAATAATTGACTGGGTTTGTTCATGAAAGAGTAGGTTAAGCAACACTTCATTTTTTGAAAACATGTTTTTGTGGACTGATATGACAGTGATACTTTCTATATAACGTGTCACTTTTACAGTATAATCACATTAATGTTTATATCTCTCAAGATGGGATCAAATGTATTAATAAATTATATGCACTATAGGCTGCCATGATCGGTGGGGAAAGTCTAATTGCCAATGGGTCTGGTTACACATTGCGATTGCAGATTGTTAAAATTTAATATTTAATAGTAGTAGTAGGGCTGCAGAAATTAAAATATGACTAATAATAATATGCTTTTTGTTAGTACTAAATTACAATTATCACTCTTGTTCTTAAGTATAATATTTTATATAATAACTTTGATTAATAACTTGTTATTGTTAACATTACGACACTTACACAGTTTTACTGCATAATACAATAAGAAAGGTATGTAAGATAAAATATTAATAATGTTATTTTCATTTTGATCAGACAAATGGCAGGATGGACCTGTTAAAAAGCAGGGGGCCTATAATAATAAATCAGTAGAAAGATATAAAGGTTTCTTTATAAAAAGATTATATTATTACGATAAAAATCTGCAGTGACAATTAATATGTACAAAAACTAGTATATATTGGGAGTATTTCATGTTACCACCTGATTATGCATGTATGTTATTGATTGTAATTATATATATCATTATCTCACAAATAATATAATCATTTTATTGAAATGAAACCTTGATTAGATACTTTTACAAATAAAACATGCTTCATGCAATTATAGTGATTATTTTCAACTCAATGGATGCAAAGCAAAAGATCAGATCTGCATTGGCACTGAATCGCATGTTTGCATTCCCCATGTTTTCATGGTCACATTTCTTTGTTTTAGCAAGAAAGATAAGAATGTTATCGTTTATTCACTCAGAGAATAGTGCGATGTCACGAGTGTGTGTAGTACACTGGACCCCGCACAAAGGGACCATAGAGCTGGAATGAAGATTATTGAGAGTGTTCTCTGTTGAAAGACAAGTAAAACACAATTAGGGACGTCTTCAAGTGGATTTTGAGGATCCTCTTGTACATTGAAACTGAACTCGAGGAGTTCACTTTGGCCTACAGAGCTCTGTTGTGCGACACCATAAAGACAGATCCAGATCCTGTAGCCTGACGCGTGACGTAACCCTCACTTCGCTTTGCTATGACATCACAATCACCGGGGACCCCGTAATGCTGGATTGCTGCAGTGCATTATGGGAGCTTCTGAGATAGGTGAGCATCGTCTGATGTAGTTTAAAGCGATTTATAAATACTAAAAGGTGTTAGTTCCAGGCAATGAAATCAAGTCATGATGCTTGACACCAGCACATTGCGTGTCATTCTGACCAAGTGCCGCCTACTTAGACAGGAAGTGACTGTGTGATGTGTTTATTTTTTTGTGCACTTGTGGTTTGAAACGATTGAGATGTTTCTGCACTGATTTTCTTAAGTCAACAAACGTCATCTTTTGCTTTCTGTTTGATTTTAATCGATGCAGTGTTAAAGTAGATAACGATCATCTGGAACCTATGTATTTTCGACTTGCGGAATCACTTAATCTTGATCATTTGCTCTTGGAAAGCTTTAAATATAAGCTAACCGGGCGTGAATGAATGAGTAATGCTGAGGCGTTTTGTGTAGCTAATTGTGAACGTTTCCATTCATGAAGGAAACAGTTGTTCTCATCTTCATAATGTTTGAATAAAAGATTAAAGCAGCTTCAGATTATAAAACACTCGTGTTCACTGATATTCGTGTTATTGCTGCTTTCTCTTTGCTTTTTAAGCGAGCTAATACTCAGATTCAATACAAAAACTCCTGTTGTGTTTTTTCAGCTGCTAAATCAAGAGAGAGACTCGGAGCGACTCGGAGCGAGCGCCACTGACGTGGGATCAGGAGCTCTGGAGGGCCAGCAGAGGGCAAAGGTCAGAACTTGAGATGTTAAAGCGCTTAAGCTGTGTATTTGTAAACATGAATTTGAAAATTTTGTAAAGCTGTTGCATGTTTTTGCATGTAGCTTAAATGATGCTTACAGTAGTGTCACTTAATTGTATCTTTTGCATTACATGTCACCATCAAATCATGTGTGTCCTATTTATAATCAAGGAAGAAAACACCACTTTTGCAACACAATATTTAACTACGGGATGTAATGATTAACCCGCTAGCCGGTTGAAAATGGATTCAAATATGTAACGATTCAAATCAGTTGAGATGTAAAACAATTCAACGATTCAGTTAGGAGTTTATATGAATGTGGTCTGAGGGGAACTTACTGTCCTTTAGAAAAGTTTAGATGGTATTTTTTCTTTTCATCTTGCCATCTGTATAATGCATATTAAAGTTCATAAGTGCAGCGCTGCTTTGTTTACAGTGGTAACCGAGGAAACGATTTAAGCGCCACTGCTGCAGTGTTCATAAGTGCTTTGTTTACAGCGGTAACAAGCGGTAAACCGGGGAAACGGCTTTACGCGCCAACCCTGCTGCGGTGTTCATAAGTGCTTTGTTTACAGCGGTAACCGAGGAAACGCTTTACAGCGCACAACCCGCAGCGGTGTTCATTAAGTGCTTTGTTTAGAGCGGTAACCGAGGAAACGCTTAAGCGCCACCCGCAGCGGTGTTCATAAGTGCTTTGTTTACAGCGGTAACCGAGGAAAACGCTTTTAAGCGCCACCTGCTGCGGTGTTCATAAGTGCTTTGTTTAGCGGTAAGAGGAAACGCTTAAGCTCCAAGCGGTTCATAAACCGAGGAAACGCTTTAAGCTCCACCTGCTGCAGTGTTCATAACGTGCTTTGTTTACAGCGGTAACCGAGGAAACCGCTTTTAAGCGTCCACCCGCCAGCGACGTCACCTGCTGCGGTGTTCATAAGTGCTTCGTTTACAGCGGTCACCAAGGAAACGCTTTAAGCGTCGAGTGATTGTGAAATCTGAATCAAAGCCTTATTTTGTTTACATGAAGAGATTTATTTTATTTGTGTTATTTTTTTGACTTGGGGCTTGTTTTAAAATTTCAATTTAGTTTTGTTATTTACATTTACATTATATTTAAATTGTCATTTAGCAGACGCTTTTATCCAAAGCAACTTACAAATGAGGACAAAAGAAGCAATCCAAAACCAACAAAAGAGCAATAATATGCAAGATCTATATTAGTATATTATTGTAGTGTTATATTTCAGTTTCACAAAGGAACGTGCAGCATTTTGTCCAAACAATAATAAAAAGACACATTTAATTTATAATTTGTGTTAAATCTCATTTTGTTACCCCCCCTCCATTTTGATCTTGAATCGAATCTCGAAATCAAAACCGTAAATCGAATCGTGAGTTGAGCGCATCGTTGCATCCCTAATATTAACCATTAACCTTCACATTCTTCACCAGCAACATGGAGGAGTTTAAAGTTCAGACCGCCAAACACCCCGTACCCAACAGTTCACCCATGCGGCCGCACAGCGAGCACCCGAAGGATCACGCGGCCAAACGCCTGTCCTCCGCGTCCAACGGCACGAGCGAGGGAGGAGCGGGAGCCAAAACCCCTGTAGAGATCACCGCGCTGGAGGAGTCCTTCCGCCGCTTCGCCATCCACGGAGACACGCGAGCCACCGGCAGAGACATGAACGGCAAGAACTGGTCCAAACTGTGTAAAGACTGCGGCGTCATCGATGGCAAGAGCATCACCCTCACAGACGTGGACATAGTCTTCTCCAAAGTCAAGTCAGTCAACATGTGCACAACAATTACACAACATTTAGGACCAGTGTTGGGGAAAGTAATGCATTATAATATTGTGTTACTCCCTAAAAAAGTCACTAATTGCATTAGTTTTTATGCAAAGTAATGCATTATATTATTTTTGCATTACTCTTTCTCATCTGGGCTGGGCTCGCTTGTTTGTTTTTTATATATTTATTCTACACGGATAAAAAAATTGTTTTAAAAATTTTTTGTTCTTGACTTAAAGTTAATGACTTGATATGCACACTTATAAATCTGATCTTCTGCTCTTTCAGTGTGCATTTAAATTTTACATTCTTGCATTTAGCATATACTTTTATCCAGTTCATGAATTCACTCACTTTGAGTTTGTTGCAGTGCATCCTGGGATTGCATTGCCTATGAAGTATGCATGCGCTGCTGTCTTTGAGTTTGTCCGAATCTTTGTGCCTGAAATGCTCAGTGCTGTCTAGGTAGGATGTGATTACACTGTCAACCAGTAGGATTTTCTCACAGACATCTGGCACACAGTGCGTCACATACACATAAACACAGATGTTGCATGCGCGTAAACGGCGAAAACACTATGAGATCTGATTTGTGCCGCGTTCAGATGTGGTTTAAATCTGGTCATCTGACCCACTTTTACTCACTCGCATCTGATTCTCCTCTTAATGCGTCACTCTTACACAGCAGGTTCAGGTCAGGTTAGCGAATCAAGCAGGGAGTCACAGATTCATATGCATGTATTTATTCGTCCCTCACATGTGCATGTCATATTAAATCATAAATCATACAGCCTCTTGTATCAAGCTGTGTCAGAGGACAAATTCTCCAGCTGAGGGACAAAATTGCATTTCTTAACTGATCTGTGCGTTATGCAATATGTGCATGTTAACAGATGGGATCCAGTCTTCAGATGTTCAGATAAAAGTGCTGGGTTTGTTCAAATAGGAGGAATGAATTTTATCAAAATCTTTGTAGTGTTTATGCATAGAAGATATTCTCTGCCTTTTCTCAAGCCTGCAGTAGTGAAGAGATTCTTCACCCCGACTGAGCGAGAATAAAGATTATTCTGCTAGACAGCGTCAGAACAAGGTGGATGAGCAGAAACGAGAGGCAGAAAGAAGCAAATGCATGCATTAACATTTAACAGGAAAAGTGCAAAAAGGAAGTCAGTCCAACCCTTTATGCTATTATTATTATCATCATCATCATTATTATTTCATGGACAAATAAACAAAACAAAACATGAAAATATGACTGTAGTCCAAACAACTCTTGTGTTATATTCCAGGTCTTTTAAAGCAAGCAAGCAAGCAAAATGTAAGTTATTTTAGCCTAATGTTTGATGCTTTTCAGGTGTTTTCTGACCTATTAAGAAAGATTAAAACTCCTCTGATTGATGTTAATGATGCTTGATGAAGTCACGGCACATTTAAAGCTGCAATGCAAACATTACAATACTCCTCCATTCAGCACGTACCACAGTACAGACAAATAGACATAAACTAGTGTGTCTGGGGTTTTAAAAGGTCTTAATTTCCCCTGCCACAAATAAAGGTCTTAAAAATGTCTTAAATCAGTGCAGAAAAGTCTTGTTGCATGCACTGCGAAAAAAATTTATTTGTTTTCCAATACACATTTAAACATCCGTAAATCAAGATACATTCAGTTGTGATGCAAACTGACGAAAATAAGTCTTGTTTTCTGAGAAAAATTAAGTGAGTTTATGCTTAAAAAAAAAACAAATATCTGTCAATGGAGAATAAAAATTACTTTTCTCTTTCAAGTTAATTTTTTGAGCCCATTGGCAGATATTTGTTCTTGTTTTAAGCATAAACTTGTTTCATTTTGATTCAAATTATCCAAAAAAAAAACTTCCTATGATTTGATTTAATATTACATAATTTGATGATGCTGACATTCAAAAATATCAATGAAACCTTCATATCACATTGTTTTTTTTACCCCCCCACACAAATAATAATTATAATAATTATTATTATTATTGAAATTATAAAAAAAAAAATTCACTTATAATGTATTATAAATATGGGCTTCACAGAAAGTGTTACCGAAAGTTTTTACTGATGTTTTTTACCTATACTCTTGAAGTATGATGCTTTTTTACTTAAAATCAAGACTACTTTGCCTTAAAATGGTTGTCAAAAACAGAAAATGCTACCAAAAGCCTAGTTTGTTAAAAAAAAAGAAAAAAAAAAAGAAAAAAAAAATATTTTTGGAATCAGCACCTCAAAATGAGAAACAAATATTGGGTTTTATTCAGCAAATATGATGCAGAGCGGTTGTGTTTTATGTTTTTCATGTGTTAATAACAGCATATGTTTATGTCTCTATGAATATGTAAAATATGAAAGCACATAGTAGAGAGAAGAGCGGCTGACGTTAGGCAGCAGGAACAGTCGCAGCGCTGAAGGATCGCAAAGCCAAAGAAGCTTGTTGCTATGACAGCAGGGGGAGACGACAGACTTTATGGGCTTTCATTCAGGTTCTCGATCACCACGGTGAACGCTGTTTGTGTTTGTGTTACTATGTGCCATTTACGAGCCGAATGCATTCGCTGTAAGTGCGAGTCATAATGCAAATCCTGCTTCAAGGCCGGATAAATCAGCCGTTCTCGACTGGGTCTGCTTTGGGACGCTGATTTTGGCGAGCAAATGCAGTACCAAAACTGTTTATCGTCCTGAAGTAAACCAAATACCGTGCGGTTGATGGCAGCAACTACAGATACGGGAAGCATTTCCTCTCTTTTAAAGACGATTAGAAGTGCATTTTCTCTCTCTGAAATGAAAGAGTGTGAACGCTGTACATCCGTGATGCCGGGGCTCTCAGAGCGGACGTGTTCGTGTTTACACTGCGTCTGCTCTCTGCTCACGCAACACTTTCAGAGGCCTTATCCAAGCCACTGACCACGCAAACTTAAAGGGGACAGTTCACCTAAAATGAGAATTGGCTGTTAATTTAATCACCCTCAGGCCGGCCAAGAACTGGCTGTGTAGCAACTTTATTTCATGCAAAAAGCATCATCTGCTGACCCTCATGTTGTTCAGACCCTGTGTTACTCCTCATGTTAAAAACACAGAAGCGCAGCATCCAAGCTGCTAAATATGTTTGATATTTTAATTTCGGTGTCACTCAAAGCAGTTCTCGTGTGTTTACAGAAGCTGTTTTTATCAGGTCTTGCGTGTTTCTGCTCTGTGCTTATATGTGATGTCACCAAATATACTGACAAGTTTATCATCCGTTTGTCATTGTTTTCTAGGAACAAAACTGCGCGCACTATTACATACAGCCAGTTCAAAGAAGCGCTGGCGGAGCTCGCTGTGCAAGAACGCTTCAAAGATAAGAGCAGCGAGGACGCCGCGCAAGAGGTTTACAGAATGATAGAAGGGAAGTCGCCCGTTATATCTGGAGTCACGGTAAAGCCCACAGCAGACGTGCTGTTCTTTCTCTAAACCTAAGCATTGATAGCATCCTGCTTTTCTCAGTCGCTTTGGAGAAAAGTTTGATTAATGCATAAATGTAAACCGGGGTTTCATGAGTTGATGAAAAGCTTAGAATTAATTCAATCATAAAATGTCAAAATAATTCATTAATATAATAAAAAATAAGGCACTAAAAAAAGAAAACTATGTATTTAATATGATCCTTAACCAACATCAAAGAACCAAAACGTGAATGTGTTGTTGAAACGCGGTTTTGTTAGTAAATAGTTTAGAATCAAAACTGGTTTGGCTCACAAAAAAGTTTGTGGATACAAATGAAAATCTTCACTTATTTCTTTAATTATTGGTTTTTAAATGTATAGGAATGAATAGTGTTTACACTTAAATAACTAAACCATCTGCTGATTTCTAAATGTAATATGAGGGAATAAGGCCAGTGCATGTTAAACTTAATATACGTGTAAGCCATGATGTCTTGTATATTTAGAAATAAAGTTCAAAAGCTTGGCATCGAAAGGGTTTTTTTAAAGAAAATTAATATTTTTATTTAGCATGGATGCATGAATTGTTTCAAAGTGAGAGTAGAGACATTTTATAATGACACGAAAGATTTCTGTTTTAAATAAACGCTGTTCTTTTGAACTTTCTGTTCATCTGTAAATACTGAAAAATAACATTTTTCTGGTTTCCACAAAAAATATTGTGCAGCACAACTGTTTTAAACACTGATAATAATCAGTAATGTTTCTTGAGCAGCAAATCATCATATTAGAATGATTTCTGAAGATCATGTGACACTGAAGACTGGAGTAATGATGCTGAAAATACAGCTGCGCATCACAGAAATAAATTACATTTTAAGATATATTCACATAGAAAACAGCTGTTTTAAATTAGAATAATATTTCCAAATTTTACTGTATTTTTTGATCAAATAAATGCAGCCTTGGTGAGCATGAAAAGGCTTTTGAAAAATCAGTTTTAAAAAAATGTAATTTTAATAAGTTTGTTTCTGTACTCGCAGAAAGCCGTGGCTTCGCCAATCGCCTGTCCCGTTTGACTGACACCACCAAGTTCACCGGATCACACAAGGAGCGTTTCGACGAGACGGGCCGCGGGAAGGGCAAGGCGGGGCGAGTGGAGATGGTAGATAAGTCCGGATACGTCTCCGGATACAAGCACGCAGGCTCATACGAGAAGAAAGTTTCAAAATCTCCACAAAAACCCATGTGAGATTCTCCATCCAGCAGTGCACGCAACAGAAGACAAACCCGACTCTATAAAGCACAAATGATTTCCCATCTTCCACCGAGGGCACGTCTTTCTCTGTGAATAACATCGAGTTTATGCTCCTCTTCCTGTAAGTGTTGTATTTCTGTTAACTGGAACGCTGTTTACATCGTAAACGCCGACGTCCCCAGCTGGTACGTTCCTAACAAACACGATGATGCACGAGAAAGACAAGGTGACTAGAGTATTGCACGCTCTACTAGTGAAGGTTTTGCTGATGATCTGTTGTGAATATTGACATGAAATTAATATTTTGATGCAGTAGAATCAGGCGTGAAATATACTTTGCAAATGCTTGAGTAACGCCAGTGCAGTCCCTGATCCCACAACTTGTGTTACAACAACACAAAACGAAGATTGCACATTTTCCATCTACATTATATTTAATGCATTTGGCAGATGCTTTTATTGAAAAGCTAATCGCATTGCATTTCAAGTTTAAATTTGATCCGTTCATGCATTCCCCGGGAATCAGTCCCGTGATTTATTTACACATAATTTAAAGAAATAATGCATCCCAAGAATAAAAACCTGCTGAAAATGTTCCTCACCCTCAGACCCGTCGGAGATGTAGGATGAGTTTGGTTTCTTCATCAGATTTGGAGAAATGTAAGCATTGCAATCAGTGTCTCAGCAAGGATACTCTGCAGTGAATGGGTGCCGTCAGAATGAGAGTCCAACACAGCTGATAAAAACATCACAATAATCCACAAGTAATCCACACCACACCACAGTCCATTCCCATCGTTAACATCTGGAGAAGACAAAAGATGAAACAAATCCAGCATTAAGATGTTTTGATCTGTGCAGATTTCTCTCCTGATTCAGACAAAACCACTTTTTCACTGGAGGAAGTGTTATTATGGATTACCTGGACTCTATGTATTTGATGGTTAAAAACATCTTAATTGCTGGGATTTGTTTCATCTTTTGTCTTCTCCAGATGTTCAATGATGGACTGGAGTGCTGTGGATGATTGTGCATGTTTTTTATCAGCTGTTTGGACTCTCATTCTGACGGCACCCACTTCACATGCCAAGAGCAAGTGATGCAATGCTACATTTCTCCAACATCTGATGAAAAGAAACAATCTAATGCAGTAATGGCTTAAAAAAACTGACTCTAGATAAAACTCTTGCAAACACAAAAACGCTTGATGTGTTTGCATTTATAATGCAATATATTAAAAAAAAAAAATAACCGGATGCAACAGTCCAACCATCGTAAATTATTATTTCGTGCATAAAGAACTGACCGCTGGTGCTCAAGATTGTATATCTAGTAGTAACGTCTATGTTTTTTTTCAATTGATGGCATAAACTATATGTTTCTAATGGTATAATATGAAACACTGTGGAATGATTAACTGTTCGTATGTGAGACGGAAACACCATCAGCAAAAGTTCAGGACCTGAATACAGACCGAATAATGTCCAGACACGGCTGACCGTCCCCCCGTACAGCACTCCTCTGTGCATCGGAACCTACAAGCTTTGAGCCAGACATGACACACACATACACATGGCTGAATGGTTTTATACATGTATAAATCAGACACACACAGAATCGCTGCAGCGCTGAATTAGAAATGAACAAATCGATGTTGGTTTATGAAATACTTTGGCTATTCCGATCATCTTTCTGCCTACTCCAAGCTTTATTATTAGCACATTTAACCCCATGTTTAAAATCTGTTATGCAGCATTGAAGCACTGCAGATTGTGTCTGGGCCTGTTTTTACCAGCAACATGCAAATGAAAATATTAAAAGGTTATTTTGTATTCTGCTGTGGTTTTAGTTTGAAAAGCACTGTTGTTATATTTTAACATGTATATTGAGGCACTAGAATTCGCTAGTTTTTTTTTTTTTGTTTTTTGTTTGTTTTTTTTTCGTACATACAGTGTGTTTCTGCCTACAGAACAATGTTTACAAGAGATGTGACATGATGTAACTAACGCTGGCATGACAGACGTCCCTTTACCATGACTAGTGTTCAGAGTTATTTATAAAACGCACTGTCGTCTGAACACACTGGACAGCATCCAGCTTCAGGGTTCCCACACTTCAGTGACTTTCCAGTCTCTTTATTATTTCAAAACAATCTGATGAGTCATTCCAGCTGATTCGTGAACCGCTGACTCATTCAAAACAAATCAGGCCACTTCACGGCTTGCAAACATACTCAACGCAAGCACAGTATTTAGTTCATTTAATATTTGAAAACATATTATATGCATTTTTTTTTTTGAAAAGACTTTTCCAAATGCGGAAAACACAAATGTAGAATTGCCTGACTTTTTTTTTTTTTATGTGATTAAACTGATTTGTGAATCACTGACTCAAAAGAATGCAGATTTTTAAAACATCTTTTAAGATTTTATGACTTTTCCAGATCTGGAAATCACATATTTGTAACTCTGTGATGGTGGGAACCCTGAGCTTTGTCATAGACGATATTTGTCCGCGTCTATAGCCGCAGCGTGTGAGTGTACAGTACCAGACATATTCTTCTACAGAACATCTATTTTCAGATAAGAATAGTGGCTACGGATCATAAAAGTCGAGCTCTCCCGCAGAAAAGTGACTCATCTGTTTATGATAAACAAACCACAAGTAAGTATATATGTTGTTGTATGTTAACGTAGGGATTAATGTGTTTTGTGTGCTTAATGCCAAATACTGTTAACCATCCGTTTTGAGGAACAATACTGTCTTATTTTTTAAATGATGTTTTTTAATGTTCTGCAGTATCCTGATATGCATGCCATACGGTGATGGTAAAGCGATTTTAACGTGTCAGTGTTTTGTAGCGTTGTATTGAATAAAAACAAACTGCCTGGTTCTTCTTCATTTCCAACGCACGTGAAGACTCGAGTGACTGTGAAACTTTTTTTTCTGCATTTAAGGCTTCACCAGGGTTTCATCAGGGTCCAAATCAAAGGGCTTCTCAAATCAAGATGCATTGAGAAGCATAGTGACAAGGATAAGAAAGCCTTGTTTGCTTATTTTTTGCATTGCAAGTGGTTTAAAGATGTTTAAATATTTGTATTGAAAAAAATAAGATATTCAATTCTTTGCAGAGCATGTGACAATTAACGCCGGACTTTCTGCCCTGATTTTAAGATCTTTTTAAGGCCTTAATCGTAAATAAGGGCAAATGACGACTTCTTAAGATGCACAGAAATCCTGTTTAAGGTCTCTGTCCGAATTGAAAACTAACCGAACAAAGCAAATTTGCACGACTTCAAGATATGCAGGTGTGAAATAAAACAAGGCCATACTGCTTTAGAGAGTGTATATCAAACAAAAGGCATTTACATATAAGGTGTAACTTTATATACTGGCATTCTATTAAATTAAACCTAGATGTCTATTCATTTCTCGCAGCAGTCAGTTCATGAGAGCCTCTTCCAGCTGCTGCAGAGAGCGTTTTTTTGTGTCTTTCAAAGGCTTGTTTCTGAGACCAAATCAACACCAAGGCAGGTGGGTTTTATAGCTGTGTAGCATTAGGATGGGATCTTGACACGGACCTGTAGCTCTCCTGCGGTTCGTTTTGCTCCGTTCCCCTCCTGATTTGTGTGTCTTTTCACACTTAAAACTCCTCAGGGACCGTCTGCTGTCCTAAAATCCACCGGCGGCAAACATTAATGACCCGTTTTATTTCAGCAGCTTGAAAACGAAAGTATTGAGACACTGACCTCTGTCCTCCCGCTGTCCCGGGATCTACCACTTCAGCCGAGAAGACAGCAGCTTGTTTTCTGCTTTGATCAGATGGTTCTCGTAAAGGACCCCCCCCCCACCCCGTTCTCACCAGCCCCCACCCACACTCCAGCACATTCTGAATACCCCCATCGTTCGCTTAACACAACCGCGAGCTTTGCTGTTTAAGACCAACAGACAGCAGAAAGACGTCACTGCCAAAGCTATTTAACTTATAAATTGTTACCGCACAAATGGAAACAAAAAACAGGGGTTACCCCCGCACACAATTACGAAAAAACCCCTGCCAAGTCTGCATTGCACAAAACCGTAATTTTTAAACTTGCAAATTTAAGCAACTTGCGTAAATGCATCCTCATAAAGTCCAATATATGGCACTGTAAACGATGGGCTCGCGTTACCTTACTATTGCATGAGCTTTCATTTGTCATAGAATTTCCCTACGCTATTGTAAATATTACAAATTAGAGTTGATTAAACCTGATAGGAACCAGTGTTGGGTGACAAAGTTTACTTTTAAAACTAATCATTGTAATAAGTCGTGGTCACTCCATACACACTTATCTAATTGACCAGTTACCTTTTTATGAGAGTAATGCATATGCGTTACTTTATGTTCAACTTGGGCTTGGTTTGCTTACATTTGCATGTAATAACAAAAAACTCCCTAAAGTTAAATTTTCAGCTCAATAGAAGACCAAAAACACGAATTTGACGGAACTGATCTACGATGGGACTCTTGCGCCTGGTGAAGCTGGAGTTGGAGCTCTCTCGGTTCTCAGACCGACGCTGTGTGTAACTGTTAATTCAGTCCGTTGCTTTCGAGGCTTGTGAGCATCTCTTGCAGAGTTGTATCTCCTGTTATCCTCCCACAATAACATCTAGCTCAATCATTGCTGAGGATCTGAACCATCTTCAATGGATTGGAAAGCACTGGATTAGCGAGCCGAGTTATGGATGCTCTTATGTTTTCAGAGACTCCAACTAACGGGAGGAAGCGTCAGGTTTTTGTTGGTTCTCCTCCTGCCCAAGAACAGAGCTCCTCCAGCACGCTGAGGGAGCAGCTCCATGGGCTTCATGTAGGCCACCCTGATTCAGATCAAATGAAGAGCGTTGCACTCGGTATGAATAAGGGGATTTTTAAAGCTGCTTGCGTTTGAGGAGTTGCAGCCTACAAACCTTTTGTGTTTTGTGTTTTTCTCTGGGATGCTGACGAGGTTTCTGTGATCTGGTGGGTTAATCTGGGGAGGATGCAGGACTGGATTCGCTCTGTCCTGAAGCTGGTTTGCCATTTAAGGGCTGTGCAAATCAACTAAAACTAAAAAAGTGCATTCGTTTTATTTCCAGTGTATTGCATTTGGTTATCACTCTTTATTTAACACAAAAAAAACAAGGTCCACCAGACACCACAACAATTGGAACATGTCATGCATGCTTATTAGACAGCCAGACTAGTCCTGAAGGTACCGGGTGAAGCAGACGCGATTTCTGTAGGGTGTGGTGTAAAGACGCTCCCTCTCGAACCGTAGCGTGAGCCAGGCTCCGGCTCTCAACCCCACTCGCCTGCGAATCCAGCCGGGAGCCCTCTAAACAGAGGCAGAAACCGAGTCAATAGAAACCACTTCAATTCCCCAGCAACCGGAGCTGAGTGGTTTTCAGGCAGAGGTAAGATAAGAAATAAGAGAAATGAAAGTGGAATATACAAACAAATATAATTCATTGGTTGATCATAGCCCAGGACCTTGGGAAACAGGACTCCGATATGACCAGACAATAAATAAAACAGTAATTGTGTGGAATTTCACATGTATATAACTCATTATTAGAATTCACTAATAATGATAGATATAGCATCATAAATACAAAAACAGGTGTGACAAATGAGTTGTTTTTTTTAGTCTGGGTGTTTTTTCTTTTTTCGTTTTAAAGCACCTGGAGATTTGGATTGCTGTTAAAAAACAATAAAAATGATTAATAGTAATAATAATTAAGAAATATTGCACTTTATTTGATTTAAAAAAATAAATAATACACAAAAAATCATACAGTGCCAATAATACTATTATGTTTAAAATAATTAAAAGCATTTTATAGTACACTTAAAAAATACAATGCTTAATTATTTAAATTTAGATTTTTTTTTTTATATACATTCTATATGGAAGTGTCATAATTTTAGACCCCTAAATCCGAGTGCTTTGTTGAAGAATTTATATAATGGAATGAATGAAACAGACGAGCTGTACGCACCTGGTCTTGTTTTGGCGACCTTTGCGCCATCATGAGTAAATGTAATGATTTCTGATTCGGAAGGATTTTTCTAAATACAAAAAAAAGAAAAACAATTACAGACACAGATAATATCGTACAGATTATACTATTAGTCACATTATGTTACAGAAGTGTTATGTGTCTTCTCTGTATGCAAATCCTAGGGTTTGAGGTCAGAAGAGAGAGTGTTTACTCTGACAGCCAGAACGAGGGCTCGCTCGTTCTCGAAGCGGCCGGAGAGAGTGTCAGGGTCTCTTTCTACAAACAATCATTAAGCACAGACTTCCTCATTCCACTCGAGAAGCGGAGAGCACTCTTCATCATCTTCTGCATCGCTTTTATTCTGAGCTCATACTACTCCTGACAAAAACAGTGACGATAATCAATTATATTATTGACTAAAGGACAACTCTTTAATCTGCTTATTTTTATTTCATTGCCAATTGTTAATAGTTTGATTTAGTGATGAAAGCACCTGCTTATAGGATCATAACCTGCCACGTTTGATGTCTGAGGTAAAGGACACGTTTCTTATGATTAGTGTCTAGATTTGCCTATGATGAGAAATGCATGAGAGCCGCCCTTCTTTCTCGGTTCTCGCACTGGACAGTCATCTGCAAGAGAGAGGGAGGGAAAAACAAAAACATTTCAGGGTTCGCATCACAGATTGGTTTGATGTAGTCGTCAGGTTGAGAGGTAGACCGGTGATGCACCGAGCTGTGCGGAGGTTTGGTACTCGCGTGGACCCAGGGGCACAAAAAAAAAAATAAAAAAAAACAGGGGCAAAAAAAAAAAAAAAAAAGCAAAAAAAAAGGCAAAAAAAAAAAAAAAAAAAACAAAAAAAAAAAACATTAAAAAAACAACAAGATAACTATAAAAAAAAAAAAATAAATGAAAATCATACACAAAGCATGACCACCGGGTTGAGCCGCAGGTCCAGTTCCTTCAGATTATGCAGCTTTGTGCAGGGAAAACGACGTTCCTGCAGAAGACGCCCAGCCGGTTTTTATTAGTACAGATTCAGTCTCTCCAGAAATCTCCAAATGCTCAATCCCTGACAACATCAGCCAAGACACCACGCACAGTCAATTAGATAGATTCCTTTATTTATATACATTTGAGTTATAAGTGAAAAACATCTACTCATTCTATTGATGTGCATTGTCTGAGTCCTGTTAAGTAATAAATTGATAAATAAGAAAGTTATTATAAAATTATAACCTAATAAAAGCTGAAAGCAACTAAATAAATTTGATGCTCTAAACAATGTTAATAAATTGCTCAATAAGAAGTTATTATCAAAAATAACCTAAAAGATAGGAAAGCAAGATAAAATAATTGCGTCTCTAAACAATGTTAATAAATTTGTATTAATAAGAAAGTTTATTATAAAATATAACCTCCAGACGAAAGCAAATGAAAATTGCTGCTTTTAAACAATGTCTGAATAAAATTGATAAATAAGAAAGAGTTAGTATAAACTAGAACCTTAAAAGATGAAAAGCAAAATAAATAATTGATTCTGTAAACAACGTTAATAAAAATTAATACAATAAGAAAGTTATTATAAAATTATAACCTCCGACGGAAAAGCAAATGAATAATTGATTCGGATAAACACAGTTAATAAACTACTAAATAAGAAAGTTATTATAAAATAGAAACATAAAGATGAAAGACAAATAAATAATTGATTCATGTAAAACAATGTAATAAATTGATTAAATAAAGAAAGTAGGTATAAAATATAACCTAAAGATGAAAGCAAATAAATAATTGATTCTGTAAACAACGTTAATAAATTAATAAATAAGAATTATTAAAAATATAACCTCAGACGAAAGCAAATAACTTAATTGATTCTGTAAAAACAATGTTAATAAATTGATAAATAAGAAATTATTATAAAATATAACCTCAGACGAAAGCAAATGAATAATTGATTCTGTAAACAACGTAATAAATTACTTAAATAAGAAAGTTATTATAAAATATAACCTAAAAGACGAAAGCAAAAAAATAATTGATTCTGTAAACAACGTTAAAAATTGAAAAATAAGAAAGTTATTATAAAAATATAACCTCAGACGAAAGCGAAATAAAAAATTTATTCTGTAAACAACGTTATAAATTAATAAATAAGAAAGTTAGTATAAATATAAAACCTCATACGCAAAGCGAATAAAAAATTTATTCTGTAAACAACGTTTACCTAAATTAATAACGATAGATAAGTTATTATAAAATATCAACCTCAGACGAAAGCAAATAAAAAATGTATTCTGTTAACAATGTTAATAAAATAATAAATAGAAAGTTATTATAAAATATAACCTCAGAACGAAAGCAAATAAAAATGTATTCTGTTAACAATGTTAATAAAATAATATAATAAGAAAGTTATTATAAAATATAACCTCAGACGCAAGCAATAAAAATAATTGATTCTGTAAACTGTTTATTCTTCACCTGAACTGTGAGCAGTGCATTATGGGAAAGATCCAGTGATTTCAGACGCACGAAGTTCTTCAGTGAAGTACCTAAACTACAGATCTTCCCTTCATATGTTCCTGGAAGAGTCACCGATCGGACATCCGCTGCGATAAATGATTAAAAATATGAGTTAATCGAATAATGTCTGTATAATATATATCAGTGTTTAATGTGTTCTACCTAAACAGGTGTTCTGAAGGTTGAGTTTATCTCTGATCCACTGCTCTGTTATGGGGGATATCAAACCGTCTTTCTCGCCATGTTTGAAGCTGGACAGCTCAGACTGCGCGTGCGCAGAACTAGGATAGGCTATGAATTACTTTACGTAATGTGACGTATTCGCTGGAAAAACCAAGACGTTGGCGAATCAGTTGCAGAGCCGTCTCAAACGGCTGTTGGTGAATCAGCCAATCATACTTGTGGTAACGGCTTGCTGCTCTGAATATTAATTATGTAGCGTATTTTGAAACGTCGTTTTGTGTGAGGAAGGTTACCGAGCAAACAGCGACATTACTGGTGAATGTCACACCGGGAGAGAAGGACGATGTCAAACTACACAAGAAATATATTTAATCAAATGACAGCTTGAAGTTATGGAAATATTCCTTAAACAAATCATTAAACAGGTAAAGCGCTCAAATGAGAAAGCGTGTGAAGAAACGTTTGAGTAACATCACCCTCTGGTGGCAATTAAACGCCACCTCAGGGCACAGATTTAGTTTTTTTTCCTCCAAAATGACTGCGGTTATAATTAAATAATAATAATAATAATTCCAACAACATCAATAGAAAGAAAGAAGAAAAAAATCAGTTGTCGTTCTATGATGTATTTTTTATCGGACATAAAAATAATTTTAAAAAATCGCCTCAGCGATTTCTATAAATGTATTTAGTAATAAAGCACTCTGATTGGTCCGTTTTGGCCAGCGCTGAGAAAAGTAACAAGTAACACGTGACATCGCGCCGCTTTAAAATAATAGATCATTTGATAACATTCACATGTAGTCTTTTATCCAAAACGACTTAAATGAGAACAATAAAAGCAAAGTCAATAAAATAATAAGTGCAATATAATGTAAGTGCTGTGGCAAGTCTCAGCAGTACGCAAGGTTTATTATTATTATTATTATTATTTATTATTATATAATAAATAAAAAAAGACAACAAGTAGATATAACAAAAAAGAATATGGAACGCTAGTGTTAGAGTGTCTTTTTAAAATTAAAATAAAACAAGTCAAAAGATTAGATCAAGTATAGAGAATGCTAGTGTTAGTAATAGAATAATACATAAAAAGAAATCAAGGTTAGAATACAATGATCTTTTTTATAAAAAAAGAAAACAACAAGTAGTTAGGATAGAAATAGAATAGAGGGTACAAGTGTTAAATGGGCTTGTGTTGTTTTTATATTAATAAAAAAGAACACAGATGAAATAGAGTTAGAATAGAGTTAGAGGGTCAAACGAAGATTGAGAATAAAATGTAAATAATACAAATTTAAAATTTGAGTATTAATTGAACATACTTAATAGATTATTTTATTGTATCGTGTATCATAATTTGTATTTAAAATTTAATTTGACATTTTTCTAAAAACACATTTTTATTCTCCTCTGACCGCAAGCGATTCTGATTGGTCCACCCTGGCCGGCGCTGATATCGCGCGGCTTAGATATGCAAATTAGATCATTTATACTTCGATAAAGACCAAAGAGTTTTTTTTATTATTATTTATTTAAATTTATTTTTAAATTCAAACGTAAACTCGTAACGTAAACGTAAACATTATTTTTAAACCGTCGAGTTTTTAAATTAAGCCCCGCCTACTTTAGGTCCTCGCTCGCCGTTCCTCGCGTTTCTTCTGATGCAGCATCAGCATCAGCATCACTCCGAGTACAGGTGCTTCATCTCCAGCACTCCTCTGCTGGAGAGGATGAGACGATGGCTCGCAGGAGAGATGAAGATGATGATGATGACGGACACAGGCTGATAGAAGAGGAGGAGGAGGATGCGCGTCCCGTCATGGACAGTGAAGATAAGGACAGTCTGTCCCTGGACCAGATTGTACATCTGTACAAGCAGCCCATCAACGAGGAGCAGGCGTGGGCTGTGTGTTACCAGTGCTGTCGCTCGTTTCTGGAGGATTCTGCTGGGAGCGGAGCAGCGGGGCACGTCAGGATTTATAAAGACGGATCGGTGCGCTTTCATTCAGGTGATATATCAACATCCGTCACGTGCATCTCCATACATAGGCCTGATAGGTGTTAACTATCATGCATTTGGGTGCAAATGTTTTGAAACAGCTTCTGCATCACAAAACACGCACAGTATTGAATGCATCGTCTTATGTGCAAGAATTAAAATGCTAAGATGCTCCTAATATCTTGTATTTCACATTTTGTGCATTGTGTATTTTTGTCAGCACTGTAACACGCGAGGCCTCTGTTAGCAGGGCAGGACAATCAGTGCACTAAATTGAGCACTGAGTCTAAAATAAACACAAGGCACCAAGAATGAAGCATAAAAGCAATGGAAGAGCTCACAGTCACTGCTGTCTACAGATGTGGAGGCTCTCTGATGCACAACACTGTACTGCTCCCGGGCAGGGCCTGTGCTGTACAGAAATAACACATGTTTATAATGCTTTTTGTATGTGAAAATGTTATTTCACGGACAGATTCAAATGAAATATGTCTGGCTGTTGTCTGCTGTTTCCGCTCGGTGTGTGACTTTATGGACATTATGTGCTAACATTACCCAGTAGCCCATGATGTTTTATCTTATTTAGGATTAGGGTATTTAGGGTATGTGTAGTTATGATAGTCTAAAACTACAAAATAAAAAAAAATAATAATATAAAAAAGAATTGTGTTAAGTGAAATATAATAAACATCAACTGAAATAAAAATAACTAAAAAAAACCTTGAAAACATATTAAGTTTATTTTATTTCAGCTAGTTGGCAATTAGTGTTATTCTATTGAAACACTATTATAGTTTTCATTCATATATTTTAATTTAATTTGAATATATTAATTTCATTTTTAAATTTTTTTGCTTTGATTTTTAATTTCAGTTTTTATGCGTGTGTGTGTGTGTGTTTTGGTCATATATTATATATATTTTTTTAATTAACTTTATTTTAGTTTTTTATGTGGTGTGTTTGTTTGTGTGTTTTGGTCCATATTTGTTAGTTTTTTTATTTATTTCATTTTTTATTAATTTTTATTTCAGTTTTAGTTATATTTATTGCATCATGTTAAACTACATGAAAAAATGTTGCCTTGTCAGCTAGCTGAAATAAAACAATTAATATCAAAGTAGTAGTTTTTTGAAGTTTCTTTTATTTAAAAAATAAATAAATAAATAAATAAATAAATAATATATGGTTTTAGTCAACTATAGTAACCCTGTTGCCCAGGCATCATTTCTCATTTTCATTTAGTTTTAAATTAAATAACTAAAATAAATGTACAAAGTTATATTAAAACTGAAATAAAAATTAATAAAAAACTATTATATTAAATCTATTTTAAATCTAAAAAAAATTACAAAATGCACAACACAATTACTAAAATGTTAACTAAAATGAAAATATTAAAAGAAAAACCAATATAAAGTATTAATAGGACTATAATAGTATCTCTGTATCTAATTGTAATGATACTAAACTAACACTGACCTGCTAGGCACCTGTGTTGAAACGAGAATGAAGTTTAAGGCCAATTAAAGGCCTTGCTATATCTCTAATGCTTTATTGGTTTCACGTGTTGAAGTGCTGCTGGTATTAATGAAATGTGCTCACTGTGCAGTTTAGAAGATTGAGATATTTATCACAGATGGATTGAGCTGATGACTTTCCAGAAGATGATTTTATTGCTCAGAGCAATATTTCTCTGTCATTGCTCAGGAGGCTAAATGGAGTTTGCAGTTAAGTGTCGTCAGATGTTTCCCCCGTAAGAAAAAGTCAATAGCTGTCGTACAGTAAGAAATATAAGAGATATAAAATGACTGTGGAGCAGCGCAGATCATGAGTTAGTATTGAGATTCATGACTTTTCATTGCAGACTTTGCGGATCTCTGAGATCTTCCCAGAGGAGAGGTGCTTTAATAAACGCCGCTGTCATTGCTTTCTCGCACGAGACATGCTGTCAAGATCGATATGTCATGCAGCTTCCAGGCAGAGATGGTGCTTTGTCAAAAGTGCAAACATGTTCCTCATTCGCTGTCGACTGCAGAATAACAGAGAGCTGTTTCTTTGCTGACTTTGCCTTGTCCTGCTGCAAAAAATAGTCTGAGATTAAGTGGGTTTCAGAAACGTCAGGTGTTTTTGCATATTCAATCAAAACCGACTCACTTAGTCTGATACACTCAGGTTGTCGGTAAAATTAAAATGAGCTGAAAATGCACTCAATCTCAGGTCGTCCGAGATGTAGATGGGTTTGTTTCTTCATCAGGTTTGGAGAAATGTAGCATTGCATCACTTGCTCTGCAGTGAATGGGTGCCGTCAGAATGAGAGTCCAAACAGCTGATAAAACATCACAATAATCCACAAGTAATCCACAGCACTCCAGTCCATCAGTGAACATCTGGAGAAGACAAAAGATGTAACAAATCCAGCATTAAGACGTTTTAACTCAAATACATAGAGTCCATAATCCATAATAACACTTCCTCCAGTGAAAAAGTGTTCTGGTGTGAATCAGGAGAGAAATCTGCACAGATCAAGCAGCGTTTAAACAGCTCTAAACAACTATGTGTGTCTGGATTTTGATGTAAGAGACAACAGGAGATGCACTTTTTCACTGGAGGAAGTGTTATTATGGATTAAGGACTTAGATTTGGTTGGATTTGGAGTTGTTTCATCTTTTTGTCTTCTCCAGATGTTAACTGATGGACTGGAGTGCTGTGGATTACTTGTGGATTATTGTGATGTTTTTATCAGCTGTTTGGACTCTCATTCTGACGGCACCCATTCACTGCAGAGCAAGTGATGCAATTTCTCCAAATCTGATGAAGAAACAAACTCATCTACATCTCAGACGACCTGAGATTGAGTGCATTTTCAGCAAATCTTGTGTGAAAATGTGCCGTCGGTGTGTTTAATGCTGTACAGTCAGTTACATAAGGGATGTGTAGTGAGCACTGTAAGCTGTCGTCTGAGTTCTTCTTCTGTATTCATCTGTCGCTGACTGTCTTCTCTTCTGTTCTTCCACAGGTGTGTGTAATGCCAGCCGATCCTCCACACAGGTGAGTGATGCACAGCTCGTTCCTCATGACAGAACTCTGTTTGTTAGTTCAGTGTTGACATGGATCTGTAACATGTGGAAACTCTTAACTCCTTTCAAGTGTTTCCAGCTGTTGCTAGCGGTTACTGGGGTGTTGTGGGTGGTTTCCAGGGCATCGTTAAAGAGTTTGATACAGTTTTTATTAATATTTTTGAATTTGTTTTTTTAATATATTTTCAGTTTTTGTCTTAAGTTTAATTTCT